>NC_081373.1:4804955-5054955 GCF_030684315.1 Stegostoma tigrinum
AGAGGTAACAAGTATGTTAGACCAGGGAAACCCAGTAGATGTTATCTATCTAGACTTGCAAAAGGCCTTTGATATAGTGCCTCATGGGAGGCTGCTGAGCAAGGTGAGGGCCCATGGTGTTCGAGGTGATCGACTGGCTTGGATTGAGGATTGGCTGTCTGACAGAAGACAGAGATTTGGGATAAAAGGCTCTTTTTTGGAATGGCAACTGGTGACGAGCGGTGTCCCACAGGGTTCAGTGTTGGGGCCACAGCTGTTCACCTTTTATTAATGATCTGGATGAAGGGACTGGGGGCATTCTGGCGAAGTTTGCCGATGATACGAAGATAGGTGGAGAGGCAGGTAGTACTGAGGGGGTGGAGAAGGATTTAGACAGTTTAGGAGAGTGATCCAGGAAATGGCTGATGAAATTCAATGTGAGTAAATGTCAGGTTTTGCACTTTGGGAAAAAGAATACAGGCATGGACTATTTTCTAAACGGTGAGAAAATTTGTAAAGCAGAAGTACAAAGGGATCTGGGAGTGTTGGTCCAGGATTCTCTAAAGGTTAACTTGCAGGTAGAGTCCGTGATTAAGAAAACGAATGTAATGTTGTCATTTATCTCAAGAGGGTTGGAATATAAAAGCAGCGATGTGCTTCTGAGGCTTTATAAAGCTCTAGTTAGGCCCCATTTAGAATACTGTGTCCAATTTTGGGCCCCACACCTCAGGAAGGACATACTAGCCCTGGAGCGTGTCTAGCGGAGATTCACACGGATGATCCCTGGAATGGTAGTTTTAACGTATGATGAACGGCTAAGGATCCTGGGACTGTACTCATTAGAGTTTAGAAAGTCGAGGGGAGATCTAATAGAAACTTACAAGATAATATATGGTTTAGAAGGGGTGGATGCTAGGAAGTTGTTCCGTTAGGCGGGGAGACTTGGACCCGTGGGCACAGCCTTAAAATTAGAGGGGGTCAATTTAAAACTGAAATGAGACAACATTTCTTCAGCCAGAGAGTGGTGGAATTGTGGAATTCATTGCCACAGAGTGCAGTGGAGGCCGGGACGTTGGATGCCTTCAAGGCAGAGATCGATAAATTCTTGATCTCACAAGGAATCAAGGGCTATGGGGAGAGTGCAGGGAAGTGGAGTTGAAATGCCCATCAGCCATGATTTAAATGGCAGTCTGGACTTGATGGGCCGAATGGCCTTACTTCCACTCCTATGTCTTAAGGTCTTATGGTCTAAACCTCTTGCGCTTCATCAGCAACAGAGTTTATTATGCAAGAGAGAAAAAGTTTTAACAAAAAAAAATCTTGAAATAGAAGAGAGTTTAGGACCCCATGGGGTGGCATGGTGGCTCCTGACCTCATAGCCTAAGGGACTCATGTTCAATTCCAGCCTCAGTTGACTGTGTGTGCAGTTTGCACTTTCTCCTGCATGGGTTTTGTCTGGGTGCTCCGGTTTCATCCCACAGTCCAAAGATGTACAGTTTAGATGGATTGGCCATGCTAAATTTCCTGCATCATCCAGGTATGATATAGGATAGAAATGCAAGATTACAGGGCATAAGGCTAGGGAACGATAGGTCTGGGTGGACTTGATGGGCAAAATAGCCTGTTTCCACACTGTAGGGATTCTATTATTCTAATTTATAAAATAATCTTAAAACACAAGTGTTTCAACCAATTTTCCCTCCCCATCACTTTTTCATATATTCATTTATATAAACTCTGTGATTCAAATCAAGAAAAATTACATCTATACATCAAATCATATGTTAGTTCATCTTTCCTACTTCCTAATCTGTGAACTGTGGAGTCTTTTTATATGAATTCTCACAACATGGGCTCAGACTTTCTCAGCTTCTGATAATCTGCAGATCTCTAACCAATCACTTCCAGTCTGGAATTTTCACAAGCAAAACTTTTCTGCTGAGGTTACTCATTCCCTTAACTGTCTGAAGAATGCTCTTGGTGAGAAATCATACATGTTTCTGACCCCAATTGAGTCTCAACAAAACTGCCCTAAAAACTTTCAATTTCAGTTTGTCTGCACTAAAAGTCCATTTTTAATTATTCTGAACTGCAAATAATAAACAAGCTAATGACCTTCAATATTTATGCCAGCCCAGGGTAACCAACATTCCATTAACACTCCAGTGGGTCCCAGCTCTCCGATATCAGATGAATTAGGTCTCTGTTCTGGAAGGACCTCTCATCGTTCTCTTAAAAACCCTTCGGAAATAAACCAACACAAATTTAACACTATTTTTGTGTTCTAAATCATGGACTTTCAATCAGAACAATTAGATACAGAATGTGGTTGTAGATATTCACAATGGGTTTAGATCTATTTAAGTGTAAACATCAAGTCATAGCTATACATCTATACATGCTACAGCAGTGATAGCCAATACGAAGACAGCTCTTCGTCAGACAGTCAATCCATGGAACAGAACCGCAACTTGTGTCAAATTTAAACCGTTTGGGTGACTGAGTGTTTATTCTGACTTTGACCAATTTAACCTGAAATAAAAACTCTTCTGTTTCTCTGCTATATGAGAGCAAGAGGAAGGTTTCAATGTATTTACTCTGTCCTCATGAAGGGAATGTGAAGGCTTCCTTTTGGCAATGTTGCTAAGTCTTGATTGCACAGTTTTCTGTGCTCACTTTCAATACCTTGGGAGATTTGCAAAATTGCAATAACTGACCGTTTAAAGTATATAAGGCAGCTGACAAGCCTCTGTATGGCTGTGAAGTAATTATGACATTGTAATCACACAATGTACAAGCTCTGTATGTAGTTATTTGGCCTTTCACATATTCACTGATGATGTTAGGTTCACATTGGATCACCTGCAGTACTCAAATCCACAATCCTAGACTTTCCTTTGTAGACTGCTAATAAATTTGTTCCCTCAGTCTTTACTAAATGCCCTTTCACCTACTTCAACTGCCTGAGAATAAGCTGTGAGAATGATGCTCAGTGTTAATCTAATCACCAGTGCCTTGGGGCAGTATTACACTCTAAAGCATGTACCTGTCATCTTTTATTGTGTGGATTCTTCTTCTTCTTTTGTGTTTAGTGCCCTTTTTGTTGAATTAATTCAAATCCATTAACTTGTGGGTACTATTTATCCTTCCGTGGTTTCATCTCATGTCACGCCCAAAGAAAAAAGTAAATTGAGAATTCAAGAAACTGTGGACTAAATTTCCCAGTTGCAAGCATTAGTGCTGCCATTAATTCTGTTACTTAAGAAGTGTTAAAACTGACTGAGATTGCTTATCAAAAAGCCCACTCTATATTTCTGGAGAAGTTGCTATTTTCCAATTAACTATTGTATTAAATACTTTGTTCTTGCAGGTTGTGTGATTTTGGAACTGGAGAAGAAAATAGATAACTTGAAACAAATAATTCTTCTCTGAAACCTGCATCATTATGCAGCAAGACATGGACAGCATCAAGCTTAGGCTGATAAGTGAGAAGTAACATTTGCATCACACAAGGGCCAAGCAATTTACCATCTCCAACAAGAGAGAATCTAACCACCTTCCCTTAACATTCGACAACATTACCATTACTTAATGCCGCACTAACAACATCCTGGAGGACTTACCATTGACCAGAAACTGAACTGGACTCAACCAAATAAATACCTTGGCTGCTAGTGGAAGTC
The DNA here is from genome assembly GCF_030684315.1 of Stegostoma tigrinum. Classification (NCBI taxonomy): domain Eukaryota; kingdom Metazoa; phylum Chordata; class Chondrichthyes; order Orectolobiformes; family Stegostomatidae; genus Stegostoma; species Stegostoma tigrinum. The sequence continues at coordinate 4,808,618 of NC_081373.1, forward strand.
AAAGTCTAGAAACCTAGCAGAAAGTAAGTCAACTCATAAATACTTAAGAGAGATAAATACTTAAAGCTTGTTCTTCATCTTCAAAGCTTTAGTCAGGGCTCTGAGGGAGAAATCTTCACTTGCCTGGATGGGTGCAGTTATAACTACACTTAAAACTTGACACTATCTAATACCAAGCAACCAGGTTGACTGGCACCCCATCTACCAAATTCATCATCCACTCATTCCACTATTGATGGTATCATGGTAGCAGTGGGAACCACCTAAATGATACACAGCAGCATATTACTAAGGCTGTTCTACCTTCACCTTTCAATATTTGACCTCTACCATCTCAAAGGTAAGGGAAAGCAAATGCATAGAAACACCTGAATGTTCCCCACTAAAACATGCACCATCATGACTAAGAACTATATCACTATTCCTTTACTGGTGCTGGACCAAAATATTAGAACTCCTAACCTAACAGCACTGGAATGTACATAGTCCACTTAGACTGCAGTATTTGAGGAAGGCAGCTCATTGATAACTTTTCAATATCACTTGGAGATTAAGTATAAACGATGTACTAGCTAGAAATGCCCACATCTTGTGAAAGAATAAAATGGCTTTAACTCGGTAGTTATGGCAGGAATCCCAACAGCACCTTGGCTTTAGGTTGTATCTTCAATTTGATAAAACATTCACTGCAGTGTCAGCAAAAACAAAAATGTCAAGTCACGAGAAAATGTTCGGATCCATCGCCAAAAGTTTAGTCAAAGCATTAATTTGTCATAGAATCATAGAGATCTACAGCAGAGAAAAAGACTCCTTGGCTCATCAAGTCTGTGCTAGTTAACAAAAACCATCTAATTATTCAAATCCCATTTATCATCACTTGGCCCATAGCCTTGTAAGCCCTGGCATCACAAGTGCACATCTAAATCCTTCTTCAGTGTGATGAGGGTTTCTACCTTTACCCACTCTTACAGGCAGTGAGTTCCAGATTCCCACCAACCTCTGGCTGAAAATGTTTTTCCTCACATCCCCCTATAAACACCCTTCCCCTCATTTTAATATCATGTCCTCTCATTTCTAATGTGCTGTTACTATTTCTTCTCACATTTAGTGAACAAGTTAACTCACCCATTGGTTAATCATAAACAGCCTAGTTAAATTGGCTTATGTTAAAACTTAAATTGGAGAAAGGTGTCTCAAGGGAGGGCTACCCTTTCGATTAAACTTATTGTGACTGATCACGGAAGCAGATGAACAATGAAAGGGAGACAGGCCTTCCTCTTCCTCCAAGAACTTGATGATTCAGCATATCCCATTTGGAGCCAAATTAACTTAAAGGAGAGAGCATGAGAGAGTGTGAGAGCTTTATGGAGAGAAGCCCAGGACTTAGAGCCTAGACAAGCTGAAGACATGATCACCAATTGTGAACTGATTCATATTAGAGATGTATCAGATACCAGGTTAGAAATGTAAAACTGTTTGAGTAGGAGAACTCGAAGACTTACCAAAATATAGGTGAGGGAGAGGCAACGAAAAGAAGTGAAACAGTATTTTTAGAATTGAGACATTGCTTGACAGAAAAGCTGATGTAACTGAGTCAGGAGGATGTTTCTTATGTGGTAATAGGTAGTCTTGCTGATGTAAAAACCAAATTGCTGAGAATTAAATGGAAGATAGGGACAAAACTAACCTGAATTGGCAATTGCTATGCCCAGGGCCAGAAGAAACTTAAGAAGCCTATATGCGTAGCCCAGGCCACTGTGGAAGACAACCTACTATTCATGGACTCCCATTCATTCACTTCTCGCTACCGCAGAAATGTGGCCAACATCATCAAAGACCCCTCTTAACCCAGTAGTGATCTCCCACAGCCTCTTCCATCAGGCACAAGTTACAGAAGCCACAACATATGTACAAACAGGTTCAAGAATAGCTCTTCCTGCTGTTATTAGACTGATGGATGGACGTCTCCACCTTCAAATACTGTTGATCTTGCTTTGTGCACCTCCTATGTAGCTACAACTTTGTAAGTCTTGCTCTGTCTGAGCAGCCTCTGATCTGTCGGTCATGGTTTGCTATGATCTGCCTGTACTGCTCACAAAACAAAGCTTTCCACTGTACTTAGGTACATGTGACTACAATAAATCAAATCAAATCAAACAATGTGGTAGCAAACTAAAGGCTAATCAATGAGAGGTGGAACGGGGTATCTATGGGGGCTGTTGGTGGACTAGTGGATTTACGTCGGGCAAAATGTCATTGGTCCGTTGCAGTGGACTTGTGTGTGAGGGTTCGAAAAATGCTTTCACGCCACTTTCACATCCAACAGCACCCTGTCCACAATTTTACTGGGACACGTGAGACCTAGAGTGGGTCTCATTTGTCCTTGCCATGTAAAGGCCAATTTATTGATGTTCATAAATTTAAAACTGACTAGGAGGTTAAACAGAAAGAGAACAGTTTGGCAGGCTAGCCTGCTAATCTGGGCCATGTTTGTAGTCCCAATCCTGGCCACTGTTTCCAATGCTACTACAAACTAGGGCTACTGATTTGCTTGCCAGTTCTCTGAGACAGAACTTGCTCCTGCATGAGAAGTGCAGCTCCTTTCTCCAAACAAGTCTAGTTTCACTGATTGTCATTTGAAAAATCTCATCCGTAAAGCATTCATTTTCACAACCAAAGGCCTCATAAAATCTCTAACTGCATTTGTCTTTATGCTCTTGTCTGTACACACGTCATTGAACGTAAACATGCAGGCACAGCAAGCTATGAAGAAAACAAATGGTAGCTTGGCCTTTGCAGTGAGAGGATTCAAGTACAGGAGCAGGGATGTCTTGCTAAAATTGTACCGGGCCTCAGTGAGGCCACACGATGTACTGTGTGCAACTTTTTGTCTCCTTATCTGAGGAAGAATGTTCTGACTGTGGAAGGTGTGCAATGAGCACTTACCAGGCTGATTCCTGAAATGGCAGTACTGATGTATGAGGAGAAATGGGGCCAGTTAGGATTAAGTTCTCTTGAAATTTTGAAGAATAGAAGGTTCTCATAAAATCCTACAAAATTCTAACAGGGCTATAGACAGGCCAATGAAGGAAGGATGTTTCCAATGACTGAAGTGTGCAAATCAGGGGTCACAGTCTAAAGATAATGTGGTAGGTTTGACAGGGCTGAGATGAGGAGAAGTTTTTCGTTCAGATTGGCGCACCAGAGCTGCAGAAAACAATCGAGACCAAAATATTGAACATTTCAAAAAGGAGTTAGATATAGCTTTAGGGCAAAAGGATCAAACAGTATGAGGGAGAAAGTGGAAACAAGGTACTGAACTGGATGATCAGCCATGATCATACTGAATAGCAGAGCAGCCTTGATGGGCTGAATGGCCTACTCCTGCTCTTGTTTTTCTGGGTTTCTATGCTACAAAAGCATGTTACCACAGATACTGGAAACAGAGATAAAAACAGAACATAAGGAGACTAGAACTAGGAGCAACTGGAGGCAGTTCAGCCCTTCGAACATGCTCTGCCATTTCGTATCATCATGGCTGATCTCATCTCTGCCTCAACTCCACTTTCCTGTGCGGTCTCCATAATCCTTCAACCCCATCACTAATTAAAAATCTGTCTATAGCCTTCTCAAATTTATTCAATGTCTCAACATCCACCACAGTTTGGGATGTGAGTCCAGAAAATTCTGGAATACTCAGCAAGCCAGGCAGCATGTGTGGTGAGCGAAAGAGAGTTAATATTTCAGATCAATGACTTTTTGTCAGATCTGGAATAAGTTTGAGGTGTAACCTGTTGTAACTGTCTCCCTTTCTGCACAAAAGCCACCAGATCTGTTGAGAATTGCAAACATGCTTTTGAATTATTACCAACCTGCCTTCATTGCACGAGTCTAGAAGCTATTATGAGATAATCCATTACGCAGCTTGTGATCAAGGTTAGGAAAGTTAATTGGGCTTCTTGATGCTATAGGAGTAACAGGAAGACCAATGTACAAAACCACACAACATTGAACACTGGTGATAGCATTATCCCTGTTTCACTAAGGCAGGCAATTAAGGAAGAATTAGAAAATGACACAAAAACAGAAATTGCTGGAAAAGCTGAGCAGGTCTGGCAGTATCTGTGCAGAGAAATCACTTACTGTTTAGGGTCAAGCGATCCTTCTTCAGAACTCACTCAACCCAAACGTTAACTCTGACTTCTGTCCACTAATGATGTCAGATCTACTCAGCTTTTTCAGCAATTTCTGTTCTTGTTTCTGATTTCCAGTTCTGTTGGTTTTTAATTGGAAAACAAGGCCTCACATGCTTGTTTAAGGCAAGATTTTTTTTTCAAGGTATACCCTCTACTCTGAACTCTTGAAGAAAACCTTCCAATAATGAAATAACAAAGATTTCTGCAAATAAATTAATGATACCATTGAAAATAAATTGCTATGCAATTCTTTCCAATAGAGTTGGGGGAACCCCTCTTGCAATTTAGCTTATAAACTGTGGTGCAAATGCTTTCAAGCACTGAAAATAACAAATGGGAAAAAAAACACAAAAGGTAATAAGAACCAGGAAGGAAGGAGAAATCTCCTGAGAGATGATCAAAAAGGCAACGTCAAGAGGGTGAATTGAGAAAGACATGCCAGGCAGTGAGCTGGTGGCTGTGTGCAGGCTTTATTTAAACAGGAGTGTGGAGAGGCCTGGCAGGAGATGAGAAGGAGCTGGGGCTTTTGACTTGATTTGATTAATTTATTGCCACATGTATCTAAGTGCAGTGAAAAGCTTTGGTTTACAAGCAGTACACGTGGATCATTATAAGCAAGGACATAGGGATGATTGGGTGAAGAACAAAGTTAGACAGTCATACAGAATGTGTTGCATAGGGCGTGCGATCGGCAAGATCAGCATTATCTGAAGTTTGACATTCTATGCATCAGTGTAATACTGGCCAGAAAAAAGCGATTCCTGAACCTGTTGGTGCATGTGTTGAGGCTTTTGTACCTTCTGCCTAATGGAAGAGGTTGTAGGAGATCATTACCAGGGTGTGATGGGTCTTTGATGATGTTACCAGCAGTGAGCTGTGTAAATGGAGTCCATGGAAGACACGGTTGGAAGGTTGGCTTCTGTGATCGTCTGGGCTGTGCACACCATCTTCTGTAGTTTCTTACGGTCCTGGGCAGAGCAGTTTCTGTACTTGGACAAGGCCGTTAGGCACCTGGACGGTATGCTTGCATTGGTGCATGTGTAGAAGTTGGTGAGGGACCAATGGACATGGCAAATTTCCTGAGCTGCCTGAGGAAGGAGAGGTGTGTTGTACCTTCCTGACTGTTGTATTGACATGGGAAATCCAGGACAGGTTGTTGGATATCATCACTTCTAGGAGCTTGATGGTAACATCACATGGCATGCAAACAGATCCTTCAGCCAACCCATCCATGGGACCATAATCCCAAACTAAACTTGTCCCACTTGCCTGCATATGGCCCATATCCATCCAAGCCTTTCCTATTCATGACTTATCCAAATGTTTTCTAAACATAGCCGTAGCCTCATCCACCACTTGCTCTGGAAGTTCATACCACATAGGAACCACTGTCTATGTAAAAAGGTTGTCCCCATGTTGTTTTAAAATGTATCTCCTCTCACCCTAAATATATACTCCCTCGTTTTGAACTTCCTCAGTCTAGGGAAAAGGCCGCGACCATTCACCTTACCTAAGCCCCTTATGATTTTATAAACTTCTGTAGGTCACTTCTCAACCTCCTACACTCCAATGAAAGAAACTCCCAGCCTAATCAGCCTCTCCTTATAACTTGAACTCTCTATTCCCGGCAATATCCTGGGAAATCTTTTCTGAGCCCTCTCCAGCTTAATAATACCCTTCCTATAGCAGGGTGCCCAGAATGCACTCAGAATGCCAGAAGAGGCCTCACCAACTTCGTCTACAACCTCAACATGATGTCCCACTTCAATGCTCAAATAAAAACCAAAAGAACTACAGATGCTATAAATCAGAAACAAAGCCTAAACTTGCTGGAAAAGCTCAGTCGATCCGGCAGCATCTGTAAAGAGAAATTAGAATCAATGTTTTGGGTCGAGTGACCCTTACTCAGAACTTCAGGTGCTAAATGCCTTCAACCATCCTGTGTACACGTGACACATCTGGAAGCTGAGTTGGAATCACCAGGAGGGAAACAGGTGTTCAGGCTTTTCGTGTAGGAGTGACATTGGAGAGAGTTAAGAAGCAAAGTCTGTGTTTAAAGAGTGATAACCCTCATCAGGGTGTCAATATCAATTAGATTTTTGCATCTCAGTAAATACTGACTTCTGTGTCGATTGTTAACAGATCAATAAATCAGTAATGTATTAATCAATCTATGAGGTTCATCTTGGTTGCATCTGCCATAAATGTGTAGGGTATTGTGTTTGGCCTCATTTTCCTGATCATTTTATCAGTGCTTCATGCTGTTTGACATTAAAAACATATATATTTCTTGCTAATTAACATTTACTTCATACTGATTTTTATTAATAGAATTTAAGATAGGTATTGCAGACTATTTTACTTCTTTTGACTTCATATTATAGGGTTAACATTTGGTTTTTCAAAACTTTGGAACCTTGTGGCTTTTAACGTATGGTGAAGGATTTAGTTTTCCCAAATTTCGGCGATTATAAACAAAAAAGTCATGTTCCCCACCTGACCATAAACAAACTTGTAGGGCTGGTCTGGTGTCATTGTATTTATTACAGCAAAAAGTCAATTCGCTCAGAAAATATGTTTCATCCCAACAGTAATAGACTGGAATTTAATACACCAACTCACTGATCAAATCCAGCTGCTTAAACTCCAGCTGTTCAAATTCCAGGTAAGTCAGGTCAGCCTGTTAGTTGAGGGTACGTTTTTTGTTACTACTCATATGAATGTGAGGACATGGGAACAGTGAGTAGACCATTCAGCCCCTCAAGCCTGTACCACTATTCAATGAGATTATGGTTGATCTGAAGCCTAACTCCATATACCTGCCTTTAGCCTATACCCTTTGATACCTTCGCTAAACAAATATTTATCTATTTCAGCTTTTAACTTAAAAATCAATCCAGCATTTGCTGTTTGCAAGAAGTGAGTCCCAAATCTCTCCCACCTTATGTGGGTAGAAGTGCTTCCTAATGTAACTCCTGAATCCTCTGACCCTAATTCTTAGTCTATGTCCCTAGTTCAAGTATTCCCATCCAGCGGAAATACTTTATTCATGCTTTCTTTTTCCAGCTAATATCATGAAGACTTTCATCAGATGACATCTTAACCTTCTAATTTCCGGAGAAAATGTGCCAATTTGTATAATTGCTCCCCATAACATAACCCCTGAAGTCCATCTGTCATTCTTGTAAGTCTATGTTGAACTCCCCCAGACACCAATATATCTTTCCAAAGGTGTGGTGCCCAGATCTGCTCACAGTGCTCCAAATGGGCTCTAACCAAGGTTTGTATAATTGCAGTATAACTTCTACATCCTTGTACTCCAGTCCTTTAGATACAAGGCCAGCATTCCATTAGCTTTCTTGATTACTTTCTGTTCCTGTTTGTGACATTTTAAAGATTGAAGCACCTGAATCCACAAGTCTCTTTGGACATCCACAGTGTTTAACTTCACACCATCGTGAAAGTACCCTCATCTATCTATTGATCCTCTGGCAATAACTGGTAAACAATTAAAATAAAACCTCTTTTTTAACTTGTAAACAGTAAATGCATACTCCCTAAGCAAGGGAGGAAAGTCTTTGCTCGCTTTTCTGGTTGGTCAACTGTGCAACAGCAGTATCCAATGTTAGCCTGACCCCTTAACCTGCAATGATAACCACTCAAAAGAAATGAGAAAGGTATCCATTCCTTCCTCGTTACTTTCGGGAGTAAATGGGAGAATCTGAATGTTCAATGATGTGCAGGTTAGGGTGGATTGGCCATGCTTAATTGCCCCATAATGTCCAGTAATGTGTAGGCTAGGTAAGTTAGCCATGGGAGATGTGAAGTTACAGGGATAGGGTGGTAGGTTGGTCTGGGTGATGATGCTCTTTGAAAGATAGAGGTAGCCTTGATGGGCCAAACGGCCACTTTGGCACGATAGGGATTCTATGATTCCATTAGTGCTTCAGTTTATAAGCCTGAGTTCATTTGAGCTTCTTTTTCTTTACTCATTAACAGGACGATGGTGTCACTGGCCAGGCAGCATTTATTGTCCATCCCCAATTGTTCAGAGGACAGTTAAGAGTCAACCACATTGCTGTGGATCTCGAGTCACATATAGGTCAGACCAGGTAAGGATGGCAGTTTCCTTCCCTCAAGGACAGTAGTGAACCAGATGGGTTTTCTCTGACAATTGACAATGGATTCACGTCACCATTAGATTCTTGTTTCCAGCTATTTTTATTGAATTCGAATTCCACCACCTGTGCCTTCAGTGGCCCTCTCTGATCTCAGCTTCAATTTAAACTCTGTTCTCTTTCCCTTTGCCAGAATTTCATCTTTTTCTGCTGATTGTAACAGCTCTAATTTTGGGTTATCTTGTTTAGTATCAACAATTTCCACCAATAGAGATTTTGCTGCCTTGAATTTTCCGGTTTTCACGTCGAATGGCACTTTCGAATGTCCATTTGCTCTTTCTAAATTTTCTAAGGGTAATGCTTTTTCTTCAAAATTTACCTAATCCTGTTCTAGAAAAACATTAACTTGAAGTGTGGGTAAGTACACAAGGAAACCTGTTTTGCAATTTACTTTAAACAGCCTTTGATGGAACAATTTCCATCTCCATTCCAGTTCTGTAGTTAGTATTTTAGAATGTAGAAGCCAAGTCCCCAGTTTTCTTACAACCAGGAGAGAAGAAATGAATTGGCTTCTCTCTTTTTAACACCCTTGATTGTCCTCTATAATAATTTTCACTTCTTTTAGCCTGCAGATATATCTCACTTCAAAAATTTACCAGAATCAAATAAGGAGCCAATTGTAAAGTTTTGTTGGTTGAAAGGAAAGTCTATTTTCTGACTAACTAATGCTAAGGAAAATAAAAATGCCACAGCAAATGCACACAGTATGAAATTTGGAAAGGAGAAAGTGCACAGTGCAGAAGGAAGATACAAGAATATGCGGTTTAAAAGCTTTTACAGTGTCCTTGCCACTTTAAGATTTAACTTTCAAGATTTAATGTTTAACCTTTGAGATGTTAAGTTGAATTGCTGACTTGTACCTTCAGCAGAAATGAATATTGCAAATATCTTTCAGCTCTCAGTGAATGGATGGTTCTCTGATTTGGTTTATTACCAGGTTATGTCCTTCAAGTCAGACTGAGAGACAGCAGGAAGAGAGAGCTGGCCAGTCTCTGCTCATACAAGTGGACTCATTGTTTTCTGAGCTGAATAATTTGCAAGTGACTCGTTCATTTCCAACATGTGAAAATAATTCATATTGATATAAACCAAACAGGACATGCATATCTCAGATGCAATGCCTTTTGAAAATGTTAATTTTGACTCAGACTATCTTCATCTCACATTGGTTTCATGAAATTGGGTTAACCTACGGCCCACTAATTTCTTTAGCTATTTTAAGTCAATGTTGTTTTTTACAAAATAGTTTTAGTCCATGAACTTTCTAGCTATTAAAAAGCGAATGAGAAGTCAAAAATGTACAGTTATATTTTACCATCATCATGACAATTAACTCTGATTACAAATATTGATCAGCCAAAAGTGTGAATGCCTGGTGAGCCATTGATAAGTATCAATTTTAGGCCAATAAACAATAGTTCTAACTGAATATTTTAAAAGAAAACAATTCCACTGTTCATCAGATAAATATTGCTAACAATCCTATAGCTAAAACATCCATAACTAAAAACATATCAAGGCAGCAGGGTCACTGCACCCCTGTCAGTTTAACAACAGACTTTAGACTGGGATTGGTGAACACATGCACTGAGTGTGCAGTAAACATTTTGGTCAGGTATTGCTTATTTAAACTTATGTGACAGAATCTTTCCAGTCTCCTGGAAGAGAGAAACTGGCAATAATATCAGGATGAATTCGCAGTCCATTTGTGTCACCGAAAACTTGCTGAGGATGGGCTGGGAAGTGAATTGGTTAACCAGGCCGTAAACGTGGGCAGTTAGTTGGAGAATCTAAGTCCCTAGTAGGGACAGCTTTGTGGCTGTTTTGTCATTGGCAGGGTACCACCCCTCCAGAGGATGCCATCTCCTTGATGACAAGTTCCCTGAGGGGCCAACAGATCGGGAGGCTCCATCCCCTAGAAAGGGACTGCTTTCACGGAAGGTCATAATCATGGCTGGAAATGAACCATCAGGATGGAAAAGTTGACGGCAGGGGTTGCACAATCATCCTTCTCAATTTGCCTACAGGTCTTTATCCTTGCTATAGCCTTCTGATTGGACCAACAGCTTGGAGAGCTTGTTCAACACCTTTGTTTGAAGAAGATTAATTGATTGATTGATTTAATGTTGTATGTTCTGAAACACAGTGAAAAGCTTTGCTTATGAGCAGTACAGGTAGATCACAGTAAGCAAAGGATATACAGATCAAAAAGACTGAGATAGAAGCACACAGGTAACATTGCACAGGCCAGGCGCTAGGTGAGATCAACGTTAGCAAGATCTCCATTATTTGAGGCTGAAGAGTCCATTCATCAGTCTGATAATGGCTGGGAAGAAGCTGTTCCTAAACCTGTTGGTGTGTGTGTCCAGCCTTCTGTACCTTCTGCCTGACAGAAGAGGGTGTAGGAGAGTGTTACCAGGGTGCAATGTGTCTTTGATGATAATGGTCACCTTTTCATGGCAGCGAGCCATGTAAGTGGAGTCTTTATTTGGAAGGTTGGCTTCCATGGTGCTCTGGGCTGTGCACACCACCTTCTGTAGATTCCTATGGCCCTGGGCAGAGCAGCTGCCATACCATGCCATTTTGCACCCGGACAGTATGCTTTCAATGATCACATCAGACTGTAACCGTTAACTCTGTTTCTCTCTCCACAGATGGTGCCAGGCCTGCTGAAGTTCTCTGACATTCTCTGCGTTGGTTTCAGATCTCCAGCATCTGCAGTGTTTTGCTCTTATTGACCTTATTAAGATGGCTGACCGGGGATGTGGCCAATTCTAAGGCAGACACCCAGAAAGTTGCTCCATTGGTTTGGTGGCAGGCCTGTGAGAGATTGGGACATCCCTTTGGTTGTATATGTCAGGATCCTGAAGCCTGACCCAAAATCCTGGCTCTGCTCTCTTCCACTTGAATAAACCAACCACAATCTCTGATCCGTTTTCCTACCATTGCACCAACATTGTTTTCAAAGATAAAATCTGACTTCAGTGGTTAACTGCGATAAACAGACAATAGCCAAACAGCATCCTATTAAAAGCAAAATGCATGCCTTTCTGTTCTGTATGAAAGCCAGTGTTTCCTGGAACGAAAACAGAAGTTGCTGGGAAAGCTCAGCAGGCCTGGCAGCATCTGTGAAGAAAAAGATCAGAGTTGATTTTTCGGGTCTGGTGACCCTTCCTCAGAACTTTCATTGTTTTTATTTATTGTTTCCTGGTGTCTGGTAAGTATTGTGGTTCACAGTCACAAGCCTTAGCCACCATTCCTTGTTTTACTCAATGTCGCAGTTGGCAGTGTGACCTTTGAGTTCACAAAAGACAGGAAGTATTCACACATTTTAAGTGTATATGTGTAGGTCATACACAAAGTTGAATAATCTATGCCTCAGCGTTTTCTTCGTAAGGATAGACAGGTTGTAATAAATTTCTGACATTGCTTTTGGGGAAATAAAACAGCGTAATAATAAAAAAGTTAATGGTGTTGCTAGTGCAAGCATCATTTCCCAGTGGTAGGTCTATTTACAAGAATGGGCTACCCGTGAAAACTCATTTGATTTGAGGCTGAATTTTGGTGCTCGTGCTATTGACTCCTAATAAGTACGTAAACATGATCCAGAAAACAGCTTCCAAGGCCAAAACTGGTATCAATTTTCTCCCCTGGTAGAAAACTTCAGGAGAGTAAATTGTGTCTCATTCACGTTCGTCGAGTTCATCTGAAGTGGAATCAGAGGCAGAGGCAAGCAGAAAATGCAAGTTTTTAACAAAATCCTTCTTTTGATTTTGCTTGTGAGACCCAAAGGGAAACTCCTGGTTAGACCCCATGCTCTCCACTCATTCTCCATTCCAGATACACCCACCTCCTCCTCCTACTATGTTGCCTTGTTGAACATCTTTGAAGCTACTTGCCTGCACATTAAGGGCATTGCTGACAGTTATTGCCCCTCTTTAGTTATCCATGGGGCAGTTAAGATTTGATCAGATTGCCGCAAGCCAGAGGTCATGTGTAGTGTAGATGCATAAGGATCCTTCTATAAAGGGCTTTAAAGGTAATGGTGTTTGAAAATGCCTGCTGTCCTTGTCCTTCTGGATGGAAGTGGTCATGAGTTTAGAAGAAGCTGTCTGAGGATCTGAATTTCTGCAGTGCACCTTGTAGACACTGCTGCTACCGAGCATCGGTGGTGGACGGAGGGGATGTTTGTGAATGTGATGCCAGTCGAGCTGCTGCTTTGCCCTGGATGGTATCAAGCTTCTTCAGTATTGTTGCAGCTGCCCCCATCCAGGCAAGTGGGGAGTATTCCATCACACTCCTGCCTTGTGCCTTGTAGATGGTGGGACAGGCTTTGAGGAGTCAGGAGGGGAGTTACTTGCTGCAATATTCCTAGCTTCTGGCCTGCTCTTGTAGCCGCTTTGTTTAATTGATGAGTTCAGTTGAGCTTCTAGTTAATGATAACACCCAAGATGTGGATAGTGGGAGATTCAATGATGGTAACACCATTGAATGTCAAGGGGCAGTGGTTAGATTGTCTCTTATTGGTGATGGTCATAGCTTGGCATTTGTGTGGCATGAATGTCACTTGCCACTTATCAGCCCAAACCTGGATATTGACCAGATCTTGTTGCATGTGGACTTGGGCTGCTTCAGTATCTGAGGAGTCACAAATGGTGTTTAATATTGCGCAATAATTAGGAACATCCCCACTTCTGACCTTATGATGGAGGGGAGGTCATTGATGAAGCAGCTGAAGATGTTTGGGGCCAGGACACTACCCTGAGGAACTCCTGCAGAGATGTTCTGGAACTGAAATGATTGACCTCCAACAACCGCAACCATTTTCCTGTGTTTCTGAAGAACGGTCTAGGCCTGAAATGTCAGCCTTCCTGCTCCTTTGATGCTGCTTGGCCTGCTGTGTTCATCCAGATCTACACCTTGTTATCCCATCTTCCTGTGTGTCAAGATATCAAGGGCTGTCACTCTCCCCTCACCTCTGGAATGCAGCTCCTATGTCCATGTTTGAACCAAGACTGTAATGAGGCCAGCAGCTGTGTGGCCCTGGCGGAACCCAAACTGGGTGTCACTGAGCAGGTTATTGCTGAGCAGGTGCTGTGTGATAGCACTGTTCCTGACACCTTCCATCATTTTACTGAAGATCGAGAGGAGACTGATGGGGCAGTAAGTGACCAGGTTGGATTTTTCCTGACTTTTATGTACAGTACATAGCTGGGCAATTTTCCCCATTGCTGGGTAGATGCCAGTGTTGTCACTGTACTGGAACAGCTTGGCTAGGAGAGCAACAAGTTCGGGAGCACAAGTCTTCATTATTAATTGCTGGAATTTGAGCCCGTACTCCCAAAATATAAGTCTAGCCTCTGGATTTCCAGTGCTGTGATTAGTACACTTAAACCACCAGCTCCATGAGCTTACACTAGTCCATTCCATATTTTACAAAATATATTTTTCTCTCTCTCCTTTGTTGTAGTGATTCCATATCTTTGATTAAGTATATAGAGCTGGTGTATTTCTCAAACCGTTGTACAGAATCAAGCAACATATCTTTGGATCACTTTGGTCATATTTATCGCTTTCACCTACACACCGGGATTCCACATGCATACACCAAGGGTAGACAGACTAATGTGCGATAAGATGGAACTCTTAAATCTTTTTTGCAATAACAAAGATTCATCCGCAGATATCCAAGCACCCACTTTGCTCTGGATGTTACTACAATCAACTGAACGATGTAAGGAGAGCTGGAACTTCACAGCATATTTTAATAAGCTGAAGGCATCACATAAATGCAAATTATTGCTGTTGTTTTGCTGTTATTCCAATGAATCAGTTTGCAGTCCGTTAAACAAAGCAGAATTGATTGATTCTGTTTCTGTTATGCTGTTTTATATATATTCTATAATATGCCTGATCAAGAAATAATATGGCTTTAGAAATAACTGAACCAAGCCAAGAGCACGCATCAATTATTTAGCTCCTGGTAACACTGAATCTCATCAAGTACAGTCAAGCAGGATCAGTGTCCCCTGGAGACACCTTTTGGAATTCAAATGCCTGATCTATACTATCCGCTTTTGCTTCATATTTTTGGTGGCTTTTAATAAAGTTGTCACACTTCCCTGATAGTACAACAAATTCAACTAACAAGTGACTGTGCTAAAGAAAGTGGGATCTTACTGTTATCCACTCCTTTGTCTATCCAACTGTTCCCTCTCTTTGGGCTCTGTCTCTACCTATTGTTTACTACATAGTCCTCCCCCATACCCTATCTTCTGCATAAAAAAAGTCCTAGCTACCATCAGTTCTGAGGAAGAGTCACTGAACCAGAAACTTTAAGTTTTATTTCTCTCCACAGATGCTGAGATTTTGCAGCAATGTCTGTTTTGTTCCTGATTTCCAGTACCTGCAGTTCTTTCGGTTTGTAAGCTTGAAATAGTAGCAGGACACAACCTTGTCCTCTACTGAAAGGCTGGCTGTTCTCGTCTTTCTTACCTGACCACTGAAATGATAGAATTAATTGGAATAGAATGTATGTCATTCATGTGCAATGTTTTACTTTAAAATACTGAATATCAGACACATGATAGAAAGCCAGCACAGTGTTGTTCTGTCAGTAGAAAGTGATGGCTGGTGGTGGTTTAACTTGGTGGTCAACACACCTCAACTGGGGAGAGAGGTTGAGATGGACAGCCCTTCATGGAAGGTAACCTCAGCCATTGCAAGAATTGAACTCATACCAGCTGTCCAGCCAACTGAGCTGGCTGACACCAGTTGGCAACAACTGTCTGCAACTTCATCATTCAACCTGTGAAGATGAAGATGAAGAAGAAGGTGAAACAAGATTTGTGTCCAAATGAAGGGTCTGCATTTATGACTGGCTATCTATAAGGATGAGTAAAGTTCTACTTCAATCCAGGATGTCAAAGTGATTCTTCAATGATCAACATGAATGGAGCCCAGGTGAAGCTTCACATTGACAAGTACTTCACAGAGGAATCAAACTCCTAAGACACATTCACAGATAGTAAGCACTGCTGATGCTAGAGTCAGAGGTAACACAGCGTGGAGCTGGAGGATCACCACAGGTCAGGCAGCATCAGAGGAGCAGGAAAGCTGACGTTTTGGGTCGGGACCATTCTTCAGAAATGGGGTGGGGGTAGGGAGCTAGGAAATAAATAGAGAGTGGAGAGGTGAGGCTGGGGAAGGT
Source organism: Stegostoma tigrinum (assembly GCF_030684315.1). Lineage (NCBI taxonomy): Eukaryota > Metazoa > Chordata > Chondrichthyes > Orectolobiformes > Stegostomatidae > Stegostoma > Stegostoma tigrinum. Next base: position 4,824,202 of record NC_081373.1, read on the forward strand.
TGGTGAGATGGTGAAAGGCGAGTGCAGGTTGTGGTGACTGGTCAGTGAGGTGGGAGGAGAAGATGGACAGGTTGTGTCAGGTCAAGGAGGTGGGGATGACCGGAAAGGCTGGTCATGGGATGAGGATGGGGGTGGAGAGATTTTGAAACTGGCAAAAATTGGCCTAAACTTGCACTCATCTATCACCACCCAGCCGACCTTCCCCAGCTCCAGCTTTCCTCTTTATTAAATACTAGCTCCCTTCCCCCTCCCCATTTCTGAAGAAAGGTCCTGACTTGAAATGTCAACTTTCCTGTTCCTTTGATGCTGCCTGGCCTGCTGTGTTCATCTAGCTCCACACTGTGTTATCTCTTGAAAACCACTAGCTGTTTGAATATACTTCATAGTTCAATATGTGAGACTTTCTCTTCAACTTGTGCTGGTGATACCAACCTTGAACTATGAATTATTACACCTGGAACCTTACTTTTTTTAAGAATCTTATTTAGAATGCATTTTTAAAAGTACAAGCCAATATTGAAAAGCAAAAGAATTGTCTGAGTCTTGGAAAAACCCTTGCAATCTGTAAATATTTTTACTTAACCTGCTCAGAGGGACTACAACATGCCTCAAGCACAGGTAGAATTTGAACTGGACCCTTCTGGCTGAGGGGTAGTGACACTACCACTGTACGACAAGAGTATCTAGTCATCTTGCTCCATGCTTTAACTAGGAACACTATCCATCGCTAATCTCATTTTGGTTAGATCAGAGCTAATGGTACAGTCTTAGGAGAAAGTGGTGCCATCAGTAGTTCCCTGTTTTAAGAATGAATTATTACCACCTTTCTTCCTTAAATATTTCTTATTTTCATCAATAACTATTGATCACATAATTAAGGGAGCAAGTGTAGAGGAGTTATTGAAGCTAGTAACAGAACAGAATTAACACTAATTTGTAAATGGCCTTTGAACATAATTACGCATCAGGATTGCTGCATCCTTGTTTTGTACTAAATATGGTCTCAGTGCATCTCACAAATCATCTTCCTCGTACAAAGAAGAGGATGTTCGGAAATAAAACTAAATTAATCATCATATTAATAGGCTTTGTTTTAACAGACTGTCAAAAATCCACTCTAACAGGAATTAACCAGACATTTTCCAAGAGATCAGTGAGCCTCTGGAAGACAATGACAGGCTAGTGCAGTATGAACTGACTTTCATATGTTTCCATATGGAACTGACTATGGCAAAGAACTGTGTGTAAATAAATGGTTTAACAGTTAATGGATTCATAGTCAGTGTGATCCCTAGGAATGGATTCTATCTCGACATGTAACTGACGGGGAACTTTTCTGATATCCCCACCATTAGTTCTGCCTCTTGCAGAGAATTACATGGCGATGGTAGAAAGGGGAGCATGATCAGAGGCCGGAGGTAGGGCTTGCTTTCTAAACATGAGATAGGCTTGAGTGATATCTGTGTTTTTCCTAAGCATGCATACTCCAATGAATAGCTCAACATCACAAGAGCAAGGACACTTACACCCAAATATGAAAAGAGACAGTCTTGTTATGTTAGATAACAAATGTGTAGAGCTGTATGAACACAGCAGGTCAGCCTGGTCATTGGTCATCGGCCTAGGCCCGAAACCTCAGCTTTCTTGATCCTAAGATGCTGCTTAGCCGGCTGTGTTCATCCAGCTCTTGAAATTGCTGGAGAAACTCAGCAGGTCTGCCAGCATCTGCAGAGAGATAACACAGTTAACATTTCAGGTTGTTGACTTTTCAATAGCTGAGTTTCCAACCTGAAACTGTTTCGAAAGCTGCCTCACCTAATGAAAATTTCCGGCATTCTATTTTTACACCAGATTTGCAACATCTACAGTATGTTATTGCTGTTGCGTTGTCAAATCGTTCCAATATAGATATTTTACGGATGAATCACCACTGTTACACTTCATTAGCGATGTCACCTAATTTTAATTGTTACAAAGGGAGATGCCCATATGTTCGTCAAAACCACAACTACTCCTTTAAGTGGGTTTTAAAATGAGTTGTCGGAGACCAGAGAGGATACATTTTATCAAGAAATCCTAATGATGTGTCATCACAAAGGTATCTTACACAAACATCCTGCTGCTTGTGAGTTAAACAAGTCAATATATGGATTTTTTTTTCCAAATGGTTTTTTTATGGATTTGTTAGACATAAATTCATAATCAAAAAATACTCAAGCAGAAATGGGAACGATGGGCAATAGAACCAATTTGCAATTTCACTGGAATGAAAATTAATTACACGGCATCACTTGAACTGGAGGAAAAGCTTTGGGCCAGTGGTTTTGCTTGTACTGCACAATGCTTTTATGTTGTTTATTTTTAAACCTATAACTTATTAACTTCTTTCCTTGAAGTTGTCCACTCGCACACATTCTTCCCCTGGCTTTAGGGAATGATCTCCAGCTGTGGTCTTCACAAAGGGGCTGTAATGGAGCAGCAGATCACCATGGCCCAGTCCAGTCCTGTCCTAACCAATGTCCATTCAGGCATTCAGCAGTACAGCAGTTAACATCATAAGTACTCGCTTATGTGCTGAATTAATCACATGCATTGTAGGAAATTTATACCACTGTTCCAAGTAGCTTTATAACCTTTTTCTTTTGAAACCTTCACAGAACTGTCACCAAAATCTATCTTCCTCTATTTTAAAAATTCTAAAATAATAATAATATATTTCAGAAATTTATCACACATTAGTCAGCAAACACAGTCAATGAGTCACAAACTTAAAGAGATAGCTTGGCTCATTTAATAAGGTTTTTCTCTTGGAGGGAGAAGATTACGGATTCAACCCCATTATAGGTCTTACATTATATTCTAAAGGATGGGAAAGGGCATTTGGAAGAAACTAAATTACTGGGACTGAAAACTCCAACTCCATTCCTGATCATTGGCATTTTTACTAATATGATTAGTCCAGTGACAAAGCTCTCATGATTTAGTGTTCAAATGGTGCAGTGATTTAAATGTAGCAGCAAATCTGGGGAAGGCTCACAATGGGAAATTCCCACCAGCAGATCCAAGGCCAACCAAGGCCGGTGCTGAAGCTACTTTCACGACTCGTTTTGGGAAGGAGTGTTAATCACAAGATTCCCAAAGAAGCCTTCAGCCTCTCTCAGCCCAGATATCCTCCTAAAGCTGCTGATTTGCTGAAAGCTGCAGGCACATTTTAATGTCAGAGTCTCTATGTTGTTGAGCTTTCCCCTGTACCACAGCACTCTCAGAAATCTCCTTGCCTCTCTCTATTATTGGCAGGGTCAGAGTCTTGGTTGATGCTCAGCTGCATTATGGAAGGAGCACTGACTCACAGTTGCATGAAAGAGACATTGAACCCATATGTGCCATGAGGTATCTTCAGGGTACCAAGCTTCTAAATGAATTCAAATTCTGAATTTCCAGAACTACAATAAGGAGTAGATGTGCTGCACTGCATATGTGCAGATGTATTTAAAATATTGTGAAAAAAAATCAGCGTAATCCTTCCTAAGCACATCCAGAATGCTTGTCAGTGTGGAGTGAGGAGCTAAATTCAAACATTGAATCACTTGGCCCAACCTTGAATTCAATCTGAACTTGGGAAGGGAGTGGGGCAATGACCTACTGGTATTATTGCTGAACTGTTAATCCGGAGACCCAGATAATGTTTTGGGGACCTGGATTCAAACCATCATGGAAAATGGTGGAATTTGAATTCAATAACATTTCTGAAATGAAGAAACTAGTGATGACCATGAATCTATCGTCAACTGTCAGAAAACCCATCTGGTTCACGAATGTCCTTCAGGGAAGGAAGCTGCCATCCTTACCTGGTCTGGCCTACATGTGACTCCAGACCCACAGCAATGTGGTTGACTCCAAACTGCCCAATTGGCAATAAATGCTGCCTAGCCAGTGACGCCATCATCCCATTAATGAATAAAGGGAAAAAACACACCTGGATAGATGACTGTTAAAACACTTACATTGCACAGAATCATCGAATGGCCATAGCACAGAAGGAGGTCATTAAATCAGTTAATCCAAGTCAACCCCCCACAAGGACAACTGATCTTAGGTTAAACTGCCACCAATTATCCCTGTCTAATGAGGAAGCAAACCAATGGTCTGGTAAGACTATGGCAACTTTATCCTTACCACCACTTTAATTATTCACTATTTCCATCTCCAACTCACACTTATCGAAATGCATACCATCTGCACGGTGCACTGTAGCCACTCACCCAGGCTCCCTTGACAGCATCTTCCTGAAATGAAACCTTTGCTTCCCTGAAGAATGTGCATGCACCTGCATGTTTCACTCCAAACCGCACATCATGCTGATATGGAACTACATTGCCATTGGGTCAAAGTCTTGGACACTTCTCTCGCACAGTCACACCAGCATCGCAAGGACAATTAGCAATGGGCAATAAACACTGGCCTTGGCAGTGATCGCCAAATTCCATGAATGAATAGATAAACATATTTATCTTAAAATAGTTCAGAGGTAGTGGGAACTGCAGACGCTGGAGAATCTGAGATAACAAGGTGTACAGCTGGATGAACACAGCAGGCCAAGCAGCATCAGAGGAGTAGGAAGGCTAATGTTTCAGACCTGGACCATTCTTCAGAAAATTCCTGCTCCTCTGATGCTGCTTGGCCGGCTGTGTTCACCCAGATCTACACCTTGTTATCTTAGAAGAGTGTTGTGGATTTCACAAAGCTATGCTGGTTTGCAAGTTGCAGACATGTGCCTGATTCCTCCTCATTTACTGCCTTTCAAATTTATTTGAAGTATCTTACAGAACAGGTATGATGATTTTGTATAGATAATAAAATGTGAGGCTGGATGAACACAGCAGGCCAAGCAGCATCTCAGGAGCACAAAAGCTGATGTTTCGGGCCTAGACCCTTCATCAGAGAGGGGGACGGGGTGAGGGCTCTGGAATAAATAGGGAGAGAGGGGGAGGCGGACCGAAGATGGAAAGAAAAGAAGATAGGTGGAGAGAGTATAGGTGGGGAGGTAGGGAGGGGATAGGTCAGTCCAGGGAAGATGGACAGGTCAAGGAGGTGGGATGAGGTTAGTAGGTAGGAGATGGAGGTGCGGCTTGGGGTGGGAGGAAGGGATGGGTGAGAGGAAGAACAGGTTAGGGAGGCAGAGACAGGTTGGACTGGTTTTGGGATGCAGTGGGTGGAGGGGAAGAGCTGGGCTGGTTGTGTGGTGCAGTGGGGGGAGGGGACGAACTGGGCTGGTTTTGGGATGCGGTGGGACAAGGGGAGATTTTGAAGCTGGTGAAGTCCACATTGATACCAGTAGGCTGCAGGGTTCCCAAGCGGAATATGAGTTGCTGTTCCTGCAACCTTCGGGTGGGATCATTGTGGCACTGCAGGAGGCCCATGATGGACATGTCATCAAGAGAATGGGAGGGGGAGTGGAAATGGTTTGCGACTGGGAGGTGCAGTTGTTTGTTGTGAACAGAGCGGAGGTGTTCTGCAAAGTGGTTCCCAAGCCTCCGCTTGGTTTCCCCAAAGTAGAGGAAGCCACACTGGGTACAGTGGATGCAGTATACCACATTGGCAGATGTGCAGGTGAACCTCTGCTTAATGTGGAATGTCATCTTGGGGCCACGGATGCGGTGAGGGAGGAGGTGTGGGGGCAAGTGTAGCATTTCCTGCGGTTGCATGGGAAGGTGCCGGGTGTGGTGGGGTTGGAGGGAAGTGTGGAGCGAACAAGGGAGTCACGGAGAGAGTGGTCTCTCCGGAAAGCAGACAGGGGTGGGGATGGAAAAATGTCTTGGGTGGTGGGGTCGGATTGTAGATGGCGGAAGTGTCGGACGACGATGCGTTGTATCCGGAGGTTGGTAGGGTGGTGTGTGAGAACGAGGGGGATCCTCTTTGGGCGGTTCTGGCGGGGGCGGGGTGTGAGGGATGTGTTGCGGGAAATGCGGGAGGCGCGGTCAAGGGCGTTCTCGATCACTGTGGGGGGAAAGTTGCGGTCCTTGAAGTACTTGGACATCTGGGATGTGCGGGAGTGGAATGCCTTATCGTGGGAGCAGATGCGGCAGAGGCGGAGGAATTGGGAATTGGAATGGAATTTTTGCAGGAGGGTGTGTGGGAGGAGGTGTATTCTAGGTAGCTGTGGGAGTCGGTGGGCTTGAAATGGACATCAGTTACAAGCTGGTTGCCTGAGATGGAGACTGAGAGGTCCAGGAAGGTGAGGGATGTGCTGGAGATGGCCCAGTTGAACTGAAGGTTGGGGTGGAAGGTGTTGGTGAAGTGGATGAACTGTTTGAGCTCCTCTGGGGAGCAAGAGGCGGCGCCGATACAGTCATCAATGTAACGGAGGAAGAGGTGGGGTTTGGGGCCTGTGTAGGTGCGGAAGAGGGACTGTTCCACGTAACCTACAAAGAGGCAGGCATAGCTGGGGCCCATGCGGGTGCCCATGGCCACCCCCTTAGTCTGTAGGAAGTGGATCGAGAACGCCCTTGACCGCGTCTCCCGCATTTCCCGCAACACATCCCTCACACCCCGTCCCCGCCACAACCAACCAAAGAGGAACCCCTCATTCTCACACACCACCCCACCAACCTCCGGATACAACGCATCGTCGTCCGACACTTCCGCCATCTACAATTCGACCCCACCACCCAAGACATTTTTCCATCCCCACCCCTGTCTGCTTTCCGGAGAGACCACTCTCTCCGTGACTCCCTTGTTCGCTCCACACTGACCTCCCACCCCACCACACCCGGCACCTTCCCCTGCAACCGCAAAAAATGCTACACTTGCCCCCACACCTCCTCCCTCACCCCTATCCCAGGCCCCAAGATGACAGTCCACATTAAGCAGAGGTTTACCTGCACATCTGCCAATGTGGTATACTGCATCCACTGTACCCAGTGTGGCTTCCTCTACATTGGGGAAACCAAGTGGAGGCTTGGGGACCGCTTTGCAGAACACCTCCGCTCGGTTCGCAACAAACAACTGCACCTCCCAGTCACAAACCATTTCCACTCCCCCTCCCATTCTTTAGATGACATGTCCATCATGGGCCTCCTGCAGTGCCACAATGATGCCACCCGAAGGTTGCAGGAACAGCAACTCATATTCCGCTTGGGAACCCTGCAGCCTAATGGTATCAATGTGGACTTCACCAGTTTCAAAATCTCCCCTTCCCCCACCACATCCCTAAACCAGCCCAGTTTGTCCCCTCCCCCCACTGCACCACACAACCAGCCCAGCTCTTCCCCTCCACCCACTGCATCCCAAAACCAACCCAACCTGTCTCTGCCTCCCTAACCTGTTCTTCCTCTCACCCATCCCTTCCTCCTACGCCAAGCCGCACCTCCATCTCCTACCTACTAACCTCATCCCACCTCCTTGACCTGTCCATCTTCCCTGGACTGACCTATCCCCTCCCTACCTCCCCACCTATACTCTCTCCACCTATCTTCTTTTCTCTCCATCTTCGGTCCGCCTCCCCCTCTCCCTATTTATTCCAGAACCCTCACCCCATCCCCCTCTCTGATGAAGGGTCTAGGCCCGTAACGTCAGCTTTTGTGCTCCCGAGATGCTGTTGGGCCTGCTGTGTTCATCCAGCCTCACATTTTATTATCTTGGATTCTCCAGCATCTGCAGTTCCCATTATCAATGATGATTTTGTGCACTACTTATTTTGCAACAGAGTCCAACATTTTGTGAATGCTTTAAATTACAGTCCGTGTGACTGGATGTGTTCAGTATTCAATCCAGCATTCTTGCCAGGTCATGTTCAGCTTCTCCATCGCTAACTCACTAATAGTTGAATAAATGTGTCTCTCCCATACCTTGTGGCTATGCCCCGTTCTACACTCTGGTTATAGCTTCCTGATCCCACCATTGCAAGGATTTCAGTAGTTTCTGCCTTCTTCATTATATTCGAAATATGGCTCAAATAGAGAGGACAGACTTTGACAAAGTACCTCAGTATGCAGCTGCATTCCCCTCAGCAGCCCAGATGAACTAATCAAGCAGGGGTTTGGCAGACATTTGAATGAAGTACAAATTTACAAATGGCATTTCTGAATTAGGGTCCAGACCCGAAACATCAGTTTTCCTGCTCTTCTGATGCTGCTTGGCCTGCTGTATTCATCCAGCTCCACACCTTGTTATCTCAGATTCTCCAGCATCGACAGTTCCTACTATCTTTAAATAATATTGGCTGTCACACTGTGCTTATGTGAACTGCTGAAATGAAATACAACCTTAGAGTTCTGACATAAAGAATAATATCAAAATCTCTGCCAGCACAGCGAAGAAGGGAGCAACACCATAAGTTAGACAAGGGGTTGATGTGCATCGAGCTGAGTTGGTATTGACCTGGTTCCTATGGATATAAGGGTTTACATAAAGTGGTCCTTGACAATCAATATTAAACTAACAAGTAACACAGCAGGGTCACTCTGACTTTGCCCAATCGTGTGAAATATGTTACAGTGAATCACCAGCACAGTTTCCAGTTCTGTTCAAATCTTCAGGAATAGAAATCACAAGAGATATGTGACTGGCTGCCAACAACTAATGTCTCTATTATGCAAAAGCAAAGTTGCCCTTTGTCTTCAGGTAGAGATAAATGATCCCATGGCATTATTTTGGAAACATACAGGGGAGTCCTCCTGGGCAATATTTATCCATCATTCATAGAGTCATAGAGTAATACAGCATGAAAACAGGCCATTTGACCCAAAATAGTCCATGCTGACCATGGCGCCCACTCAGCTATTCCAAATGTGCGCATTTGGTCCATATTCCTCTCGACCCTCTTCATCCATGTACCTATCCAAATGATTTTTAAATGTTGTTATTGTACTGTCTCAACCACTTTGTCTGGCAGCCCATTCCATAAACACACCACTCTCTGAGTGAAGAAGTTGACCCTCAGGTCATTTTTAAATCCATCCCCTCTCACCTTAAACCGACACCCTCTAGTTTTCAATTCCCCATCCCTGGGAAAAAGACCAAGCGCATTCATCCTATCTATGCCCCTCATGTTTTATACTCCCTCCCTACATTCCTTGTACTTTTACACGCAGATCATTTATATAAATAACAAACAACAGAGGTCCAAGCACCGACCCCTATGGTGCACAAATAACCACAGGCCTCCAGTCTGACAAACAACCTTCAACCATTACTCTCTGCTTCACACCATCGAGCCAATTTTGAATCTGATTAGATAGATCTCCCTGGATTTCATGCGACCTAACCTTCGTGACTAGTCTGCCATGCGGGACCTTGTCAAAGGCCTTACTGAAGTCCATATTGTCAACATCCCCTCCCCGAGCCTCATCTAGCCTCTTGGTTTCCTCTTTGAAAATCTCTGAAAGTTTTTTCAGACATGAATTCCTGTGCACAAATCCATGCCAACTGTGCTTAATCAGGATGAGTAAAACAGAATGTGAGAGCTTGCATTGTACTAATTGATTGCTGTGCTTTCTAATTCAAGCCATCAAATACTCTTCATAAGTAGTTTATTGACTCTAAGACATGAGGTAATTTCCTCAGGTTGTAAAGTTCCTATAAGCTACAAGTCTTCGTTTTTAATAGACACTCCTCAATAAAGAAAACTTACAAAATTGAAGGTATAAATGTCTATAGATATTCGCTGAATAACTTGCTCAGAGGTGGCGTTGCACTCCTCAGGAGTAGGTAGAGCTTGAACCTAGGCATTCAAGCTCACGGTTAGGGGCAATACCCCCACCATGTCACTTGTCTCTCTGTAGATACTCAATGCTGATGTGTTAGAAGATTACCAACACTGCTTTAACCGGTGAGCACAGATGCAACACTAACAAATCATTAAAAATTAACCATGATCTGTTCATCAGCAGCAGAGGCCTGTTGCCAAAAAACTGTCAACTGAATATCAGAAGAAATGTACTAAATTAGAGGCAGCCATTATATCTTGCTTATATTTGACAAGATGCAACATAAAAGGTTATTATGAAAATGTATGGGGGTAGTATGCAAGCATTGATAGAACAAAAACAAATTTGTTGGAAAAGCTCAGCAGGTCTGACAGCATCTGTGGAGGAGAAAACAGAGTTAACATTTTGGGTCCAGTGACCCTTCCTCAGCATAGATAGAAGACTGGCTGGCTGGTAGAAAACAGACGGAATGCACAAACGGGTCTTTTTCTGATTGTTTACATACGACAAATGGGATCTTTCAAAGGTCTAGACTAGGTCATTGACTTTTTACAACTTATATTGTTGACTTAAATCAGGGCAGCAGCAGCATGGTAGTTATAAAAGCTGAAAGGACACCCGTTACTGTAAATCAAGATCAAAAGCAGAAGTTCCTAGAAAAGCTTAGCAGGTCTGGCAGCATCTGTGAAGAAAAATCAGTGTTAACGTTTTGGGTCAGGTTTTGAGGAAAGGTGACTGGACCTAAAATGTTAACTCTAATTTTTCTTCACAGGTGCTACCAGATCTGGTGAGCTTTTCCAGTAACTTCTGTTTTTTAAGCATGGTAGTTATATTTGCACATGACATAATATATTTCGGAGAGTGTGCTGCAATGAGGCTTGAAGGTGAATTCAAACTAATGCAGATAGATTGTGGTAGCAAAAATCTGACAGATAGATATGGAAAATGTGAAATTGTACTCTTTATTAAGACGAAAAAAGCAGAATATTCAATAAATGGAAAATAACTATGGAATTCCAAAGTGCAAAGGTCTCAGGTGACTGTTGAGTAGACAGAGATAATGCAGAAAAGGAAAACAAAATGTTAATTTAACATAAAGAGTTTGTTTCACCAGTGGGTAATGTCAATGGTGAATGTGGCTGACTGCAATAAATTACGAACCATTGGAATAGAAAGTCTAAAGCAATACTGACCTGCAATAATCCAATTAATTTGAGGTTACTTGTTGATGGTGCTTTTTGCAACTGACAGTTTGAGTTCTTCTTGTAACTTGTTACAAAACTGCAGCAAACATTCCCAGCAAGCTGGTCTTTTAAGGGACCTCAATACTACTAGCTCCACCTCAACCCTGTAACATTTGCTGGACTTTGCAGTACAACTACAGGTTGTTCTGCTATAACTCATGTTTCATTAACGCCAATTGGCTGTAACGCGATTGAAGAATAGTGGGCGCTATTTGGATAATGAGAACTTTCCGTTGTACAGGTTTAATGATTTTCGACATTTATTTCCCTATAATGCAATTTTCTTTGGCGATTTTCTATACTGTATTTTTCTATAGTGCAAGATCACAGGAACACAACTATCGCATTATAGGAGAAATATCTGTATCGAATTTCCCAACCTCTCCAAATCGTTAAAGACACAGATGTTAATGAAAGTCAATTGTAAATATGATTTGGGCCTTTTAATGTTCCATCTATTTCTGCCTCTTAATATAACAAGTAGTTAAGTGGGTGGTTGGAATTAATTGATTAATTAGTTGACTGGTTGGATATAAGGTGGGAATTGGTAGAACTGATGGTTAAATGGAACAGTTAAGGCTGAATAGTTAATAAACTCTATCCGCCAAGCAAGGTGCCTTGTATGAAGATTTGAAACTGAGATCACTTCAAACACAGAGATATCAAGGTGAAGAACTAAATGAACACAGCAGGTCAAGCAGCATCAGAGGAGCAGGAGCCTTCCTGTTCCTCTGATGCTGCTTGGCCTGCTGTGTTCATCCAGCTCTACACCTTGTAATCTCAGATTCTACAGCATCTGCAATTCCTTCGATCTCTCACTTCAAACACATGCTCATTGTTATGGATCAGACCAGAGCCTCCAAAATATGTAAGGAGATTGCCTAGACACTAACTAATATTTATTTAAAGGCATGTGTGCGGTGCTGCGTTCTGGTTGTGATTCAATTACTCCATCATTAGGCTTGAATCAAAACACACTTTATTATTGCAACACATTCAAAATACTAACAAAAAGAAAAACTGGCATAGCTTTAGCTCTATTGAAATACTTAATACGATAATATACGACTTAACCACTAATCATCAACTGTTCCAATAAAAGAAGCCTCCTGTAAACACATCTGTGGCAAAACAATGCGTTGTCTTCTTACTCTGGCAGCAGAGACAGAGTTTTAGCTGCAAGCTCCAGCAGCCAGCTGGCAGAAAACATTTCACTGACTGAAAATCAAACCGAAAACAAAACCCAAAGTCACTTGGTTCTGTAAGCCTTACCCTGACCACTCTGCTTCTTTGGTCAAAAAAACACCCAGGGCGAACTGCAAACTGTTTACTAACTGCCCGTCTGAGGCAGACATTCTATTACCATTGTAGCATCAATCCCTCTCTGCAAGAGAAACCACACAGAGCACATCTCTCTTAAAGGCACAGTACTGTCACATTGTAATTTGAATTACTTTTGAAGTGAATTTCTAAACCTACATGTAAAGTGTCAGGGCATGATTTCCTACTGATGTTCAGAGAAGCTGAACCTTACAATCAATGGAAAATGAAATAGATACATGTGTTTGGGTTATATTCTTTCCAAAATAAAAATGAAGGTATGTCCTTGACACCATTGCTTCCTACTAGAAGCAGGATCAACTGTAAGTATTCTGAGAATCAGAAGCTGAAGCACTTGATACTGAAGAAGGTTTGGATAATCTATTAACATTTGTGGGCATCATTTACGGGAAAGCTGCTTCATTATATGCATAGGATGCACGATTGGGCTTTGATTGCTGGATTGGTATTTCATGTAAGAATATAAAATGGAATTTAATAGACTATATTCAGATTGAAAAATCCTATTTTGAGACTCTCAACCTAGTGCTTCCCTCTGTCATACGTGTTAAAGTGATGAACATGGATAAACTCCTAACATTAACTGCAGTCATAGAGTAATACAGCATGGAAATCCTCCAAAAGAAACACACTTTGGAGCAGATGTCAGAAACCTTAAAAGAGATTCACTTCCAGCAGCTTTTGTGATTCAAATTGGACATTCACAAATAACATAACAAATGGAGGATTTAATGATCGCAATAATGCTTGACATTTCGCTATATGGCACATCAAGATATCAATCTAATACCTCCAGCATTTACCAGCTGCATCTGTAGCAAACACACTGCAATTTCAGTCAACTAAATGGACATGTTGGAAGGTGTATGGGGACACATGCTCAGGTCAATCTAAGACAGCCAGTGTCAGGCTGGGAGTTCTAAGACAAATACTCACAGAAAAAGTCTGAATATTGTCCAGAGGCTGGGCCATGGTCAGTTGTCCAACCAGACTGGTTACAGACAGGGTATGTGTCTGACTACAACCTGGGGAGTGAGCAATGGTCAGGGAATCACATGTCCTCAGTGGGGAGGCTGCAAAGATAGCAGTCAGGAGCCTGGTTAGTATTGTCTCGGAGTTGTTTGTCAAATTCTTTCAGATTATCTGGGGCAAAGAGTCTTGAGGATCCAACATCGATCATTAATGAAGGTGCAGAGAGAGACAGTAGGGGCAAAGAAGGGAATCACTGCCAAAACTGTGTGGGAACTGGGTGGTAGCGGCAAGCAATGGTACATATTGTGTTGAGAACAAAAATGGGGACAGTGGGAAACTCAAGGTATAAGGTTGAGATGTTAATGTGATAACATCCCATTGATTTCTATGCTTCTATAAATTAAAGTCTTTTATCTGCATTTGATTCCTATGCAGAGACTTTAATTTACAGAAGTGAACTCTTATCTACCTACACGTAGGCATGCAGGCACTGCCCTGAAGCTTCCTGCCCAGCTAGGAATTCAGTGTAAAGCTTTTGTAACTCCTTATCTTCTCACACATTGGTATGCAGACACTGTCTTAAGCTTCCTGACTGAATTAAAATTAGAATCAAACTGTTTCAAATAGGGTTAGGTGGGGAAAATTTATAAAGGTGTGAAACCTCTAAAGCATGTAACTTCTGTCGCTGGCAGAGGGGCCAGGGCACTGATTTGGTTCTAGCCAGATACACTGGCAACTTGAAATCAGAATCTGTCCCGGACAACAACTCGAAATCGCCTCCTGCCATTAGCAGCTACTTCACTAGCAATCGATACTGTATACTGGTCTTTTATGTTCTTGATGCAATTCTTGTTTGGTATCCGGTCTTTGTCTGCTGTAGTAATTGTTTCATGAATCATGTCTTTTGTAAATTGTGAAATTGTTTTTTGTATCACGTCTTCTGTAAAGTATAAAAAGCGGGGACTGTCCGCTGCTCAGGGAGAATTACTTGCGAGACTCTATGCTCTGTGCCGGGTTGAGCACAGTGATTCTCCACAGCTTGTACTTGCTTGGTAATAAAAGGATTTGTGTTTTTCTAAACAGGTCAGTGTCATGTTATTGCAGCAAGTCCGTGAGGGTCTCCGAAAACAAACATGACAAGGTGATATGCAGGACAACATTGGACGACATGGCAGGCTACAGGATTGGGATTATTTGTAACAACTGCACTGTGGTTTCCGCAGAAGGAGTGTACTGGAGCAGGGTAGACATCATTAAGGTATAATCACAGAATTCCTATAGTGCTGCGAGACACCAATTGGCTTATCGAGTCTGCACTGAGCCTCTAAAAAGTATTTCATCACCCCCATCCTACCCCCATAAACCTGCATTTCCCATGGCTAACCCACTTACCCTGCACACTCCTGGATACTATGGGTAATGCAGCATGGCCAATCCACTTAACCTGCACATCTGTGGACTGTAGGAGGAATCTGAAGCACCCAAAGGAAACCCAAGCAGACACAGGGAGAATGTGCAAACTCCACACAGACAGTCACCCGAGGCTGGAATAGAACTGGGTCTCTGGCACTGTCAGGCAAAAGTAGTAATTTCTGAGTCACCATGCTGTCCCAATGTCAGGGCTAAGGACATAGGGAGGACAGTGGAAATGAAGCTTATTGGGAGGTTTTGTTGTAAATGGGATCATGGTGCAGGGCAATTGGAAAGGGTCATGGAGGCTCCAGGGCTACGGAGGGGGTACCTAGCTTTTGGGTGGAGCAAAGTGCAAATGGGGTCCATTCGGAGCTGCATTCCCTGCCATTGTCTTTATTGTGTAGATGCAAACTGTAATTGGAAATGGAGATATAATATTGGAGAGTCAGTGACAATTTGGTGGGTGAATGTGCAGGGCCTGTGTCTATGGGATGTTAAGGCATTGAAGGACTAGATACATAAAGTATGTATTTGTAAACTGTAGCTCCATTTCTTCATGCATTTGCATTGCATGTGGAGTGAATGTAGTTCGAGTTCAAATGCTGGTCAGAGGTGGATTGCGCCATCCTATGATGCCTCAAATCTAGCATTCAAATCTCAAGATGCAGAAGTTATGGGCAAAGACTTAAAAAGAGGTGAATGCTGGGCAAAGCCTTCAATTGTGAAACTTCCAAGGTGGGAGTGGGGGATGGAGATGAATCCTTCATCATCTATCATATATGTTTTGTGATGGGTTCTGGTGAATGCACTTACAATTACTACTGATGTAGGGCTGGGATGGGAGGGGGTTGGAGTGCAGTAGGCTCTCCCTTGTTGATGTAAAGTGTTGGTCACTCAGCTGATAGCGCACCTTCGCCAATTTGGTGCTGAAGCAGAGGCTAAGGCTGTGGTGGAGTACGTGACAGTGCTGCTTGCACTGGTCGGGGTTGTAATGGCATTGTTCGACAGGGGGGCCATATCATTCTGGCTGTGCTCTGTATTGTTGGAACAGCCAATGAGGCAATGTGATAGATAGTGATCATCTGGGAGAGTGGGCACAATCTTCTGAGGAGGAGGAGGTGGAGGAAGCCCTCCCTGTATTTCACAAGACTCAGCGACATTGAGTGCAACAAGTCAGACGGGACCTAAAACACAGAACATAGAACAGTAAAGCACAGTACAGGCCCTTCAGCCCACGATGTTGTGCTGAACTGTTATCCTACTAAGATTAAACTACTCTGCATACCCTACATTTTACTATCCTCCATGTGCCTATCCAAGGGTCGCTTAAATGTCTCTAAAGTATCTGACTCTACTACCACTGCCAGCAGCGCATTCCATGAACCCAGCATTCTGACTGACAGCGGTTCCAGTCAATGAGTGCTGGGTGCAGCAGACCATCATAGAATGCAACATAGTGATCGTGTATTTGAGATAAAACAGCAATTATCCAATTGCTTTTCAATATATTTTGTTCTTCTACTGGACACTGACAGATTGCAGGTCTCTCGTAAGCATGGTAGAGGTGGCTTAGAGAGGGTGTTCAGACGGGATATAGCTAAGGACAGACAAGCTGTATAAGCTGGTGGTTAAACAGTAATTAGGGGGGACCAGTTTGTATGTGCAAGGGAGCATCAGCCATGCTGGCTGTGTGTGGAGTGTATGGTATGCGAATTTATTGCATTGATGAGGATGCAGTAAAATGTGTACATGTCACCATAATCCAGCACCATTTTAATTACATAAGTTATAAAAAGAAATAATTCACACAGAATAAAGACAAATAGCATTTTTTTTGTTCTGTCTGCAGCTTCTTGATTTCCTAAGTGGCTATAGGACGCTCCTTTCTCCACACAGCCACTGAAACTGTCCCTGAGGTTGCAACACTAAAGAGGAAGCACACTAAACAGGCCCTGCTGACCAAACCCAGGCCCATATTTTTTCATTGCTGCTCATATTCCAGTTGCCGCTGTTAGCCAGGGGTCTGTCCCTGACTTTCGAGGGTTGGGACCCATCTCAACTTCTAAGAACTGGCTGACCATCCAAATTAACTCCAGGGGACTGAGAGATGGTTGTCTCTGCCACCGCTGAAACACCAGAGGAAAATAATGGGCCCCAATTCATCAACACTGGAGCTGTTTCTCCAGCTGTGATCGCTTATGGCCATGAGGAATGGACCAGACCTGCTGTTCAATAGCTCCCCTCAACCATTCTCTACCATTGCAGCCTCAGAAAGAATGAAAGATGAATTTGATTCAAAAGTTAAATTTGGCAAAAGAAATATTAAAAAGTGAAAGAGGGATGTGGTCGGTCATGTGAGATGGAGCGAACGGGACCAGGAGTCCAGACACCTGCAATCCTACCATCTCAATCATCTCAAAGTGCCTGCTGTACAAAGCAGTATTACGTAGTTGCTGAGTTGTAACAGCAGATTCCCTATGCTTGTTTGAGTGGCTTTCCATAAAAGACTCAGGAACCAGGGATCTCAGCCTTTTGACAAAAATCCCACTGTGTACCAAGTTGTTCCAGGAATAGTACTTTGGCAAATTGAGGCTAGAATTGAGTGAAAGATATGCCATAGGGTCAAGGCTGGAGGTTACTGAAGCAAGTTTGGTAAAATATAGCAAGCAATATTGTTAGTTCTCACAATGAAAAACCCTGAAAGGAAACTAATTAGCCTGACACCTAAACCCAAAAAAGTAAATTTCACCCCTGGTTTTGCATTCAGGGAAGTAACATACCAGCGAAGAAGTTGGATTTAAGAGTTAAACTATTGTGCATTCAGACTAAACATGATGACATTTAGAAGATATTGGAACTGAGTGCTGCGTTGAAATATGTTATTGTTGAGGCAACCTTGAGAATGCCGAAAACATGAAAAGAAGTTTTTAGAAAAATAAACACTCAAGTTGCTAGCCTTGGGTAACCCAGAATATATGAAACTAGTTTTTGTTTTAGGAATGCTTCCCATGTCAAATATGCCAGGGATTTTTTTTTATCTTATTCACTCATGGGACAAGGGTGTTGGAGGCTGGGTTAGCATTTATTGCCCAAACCTAGCTGCCCTTCAGAGGGTGGTGATGAACTGCCTTCTTGAACCAGTGCAGCCCACGTGCTATAGTTAGACCCACAATGTTGTTTGGGAGGGTTTTCACCGAGCAATACTGATGAAACAGCGATATATTTCCAAGTCAGGATGATGTGGAGGTGCTGGTGTTGGACAAGACTAGAAATCAGATGACACCAGGTTATAGCCCAACAGGGTTCATTTGAAATCACAAGCTTTTGGAGAATTGTCCCTTCCTCAGGTGACGTGAGAGAGAAGCACACAGGTATAGAACTTACAGGCAGAGAATTCCATTGGCAGAGAGATCAGAAGATCATACAAATGGAATGAATGAGTCTCAGCAGGTTGAGGGTCCGATGGGGTGAGTAAAGTGTCAATGGCTGAATGACGAGTGAAGCAATGACCTGTATTCTGATTAATAGAGGCAGAGAGATAATGCCAGAACATTAAAATTAAGATGCTGCTGGAGACAAACAAATAGATAGAATAACATGGTAACAAAGTGTGGGGCTGGATGAACACAGCAGGCCAGGCAGCATCTAAGGAGCACAAAAGCTGACGTTTCGGGCCTAGAGCCTTTATTATCTTGGATTCTCCAGTATCTGCAGTTCCCATTATCTCGGATAGAGTAACATGATAGGTTTAAGAGTCAGGTGCCAAGGGTCTAAGTAAAGTAACAAGTAATCTAAAACTGTACAAACTAATTAAGTTAAGAGAGATCATAACAATATATGAAGGTGATGGTGTCAAAACAGAAAAATAAGCAAGGTCTTACAGATGCAGAACAGTGTGGTGTTACATGTAGTACGACATGAGCCTAAGATCACAGTTGAGGCTGTCTTCATGGGTATGGAACTTGGCTGTTGGTCTCTGCTCGACGATTTTGCATTGTGTATTTCAAAAGCCACCTTGGCAGATGCTTACCCAAAGATCAGATGCTGAATACCCCTGACCGCTGAAGCATTCCCCAACGGGGAGGGAACCCTTCTGTCTGGCAATTGCCGTGCAGTGTCTGTTCATCCGTTGTCGCAGCATCTGCATTGTCTCACCAGTATACCATGCCTCAGAGCATCCTTGCCTGCAGCATCTCACACCGTCTGGCACTCTTGATCACCTGCAGAGATCTATTATTCAGCCTGTCAACACTCCAGTCACACCATTTGTATGATCTTCTCATCTCTCTGGATGGAAGGGGTCATCAGTTCGGAAGGTGCAGTCTGAGGATCTTTAGTGAATTTCTGCAGTGCATCCTGTAGATGGTACACACTGCTGCTACTGAGTGTCAGTGGTGGAGGGAGTGGATACTTGTGGATGTGGTGCCAATCAAGCGGTTGCTTTGTCCTGGATGATATCAAGCTTCTTGAGTGTTGTTGGGGCTGCACTCATCCAGGCAAGTGGGGAGTATTCCATGACTTGTGCCTTGTAGATGATGGACAGGTTTTGGGGAGTCAGGAGGTAAGTTACTCACTGCAGTATTCCCAGCCTCTGAAATGCTCTTGTAGCCACTGTGTTTCTTTGATGAATCCAGTTGAGTTTCTGGTAGGTGTTAATCCCCAAGATGGAGACAGTGGGAGTTTCAGTGATGACAACACCATTGCAATCTCAAGAGGCTGTGGTTAGATTATCTCTTATGGAGATGGGCATTGCCTGGCATTTGTATGGCACAAGTATTGTTCTATGTTCTAAGTATTACTTGCGACTTAGAACATAGAACAATACAATGCAGAACAGGCCCTTCGGCCCTCGATGTTGCGCCGACCTGTGAACTTGTTAGCCCAGGCCTAGATATTATCCATATGATGTTCTCGATGAAGAATAATGAATGTTGTTTGGTGGCTTGAGAAGTCAAGAAATAAAAAGGATAATTAGAAGTACCCTAGCTGTAGAAGCATAGGCACAAGGTGAAAATATAGATACAGGTGTTTATTTATTCAATATTCTAAAGGCACTCCCACACAAGGGGCAATTTGCAAAAAGTTGAGAAAAATACAGTATGGGTTCTCTTGTGCAAGGATGTAGTGCCCAGCTAAATCAGTATGTGTGTGGAATGGGATGCTGAAACCTACAGCAAAGCGGGTAGGCAGTTAATGCACAGCTTGTTCCAGGTTTAGTTTATTTACAGATCAGCTGTTAATGCTCCATCAGCAAGAAGCATCCTTCTCACAGATTGAGGAACCTTTGGGGGCTGCAATCACTGCCACTTACTCTCCACTTGTTGCTTACGACTACCTTCCATCTCAAAGTGCAACACTTCAGCAAAGTTTCACTGCAGGTTCTCCACCAGGTTGGTCAGTGTGCTAGGAGATCCTGTTCCCTAGGAACAGTAACAGGAAGCCCTACCATTTCACCAAGTGGCCTGGATGAAGTTCACTGTCCACAGTTGAATGTGGGTGCAATGCTGAAAGACTCGGAATGATCTGCTGTGCTCTCTAAGTGTAAGTGGTCCCATGTACTCATTGCAAAGTGACACTCGCAAGGGCATCAAGCAAGCAGAGTAAATGTGAGCTCAGCAAGTAGTCAGACTAGAGTCTGGATTGTAGATCTCAGCAGCAGATTGGACTTGGGGACTGAACATGTTGGATTCACCTCATCATCTGAAATTTGCAGTGAAGTGTGGGAGTCAACCTTATACTGGGGAGGGTCCAGGAGATGTTGTAGGCATCCAAAATGTTATGCACCCATCAAGGTGGTAATTAATCACTCTGTTTCTCTGCCTGCAGAAGAATCATGATCATGTTAAAAGGAATGCAGTGACAGAGAGGGCACCCCACTATTTGGATCCTCAGTCCTTTTGTGGAAAAGGTCAAGGAAATTGCAAGGATGAATGGAATGGAGCTTGTACTGCTGGTAAGAATGGAATCTCACCTTTATCCAGTGAGGATAGCCTCAGCCTACTGTCGCTCAATGTGAAACCGAGCTAATGCCTACGAAGAGATAATATATGACTATCAGCTAATTCTTTTCTTTCCTTCTCAAGTAGAATGTCAATGACAAGTTGGAAGCCATCCTTTATCTTCACTCCAGCTTGAGCAATACCTTTAGAGCGAAGAATCTTGAATCCTCAGGATGTACTGCCACAACATTCAGCTGCATGATCCACCTGCATCAGAGACAGTCCCTTTGGTGGGTAGATTTTTTTTATTCACTTGTTGATGTGGGCATCACTGGATGGTCAGAATTTATTACCATTCTTTATATGTCTTTGCGAAGGTGATGGTGAGCTGCCTTCTTGAACTGCTGCAGTCCATGTGCTGTGGGCAGACCCACAATACCCTCAAGCAGAATTCTGATCCAGTGACACTGAAGGAGAGGTGACACGTTTCCAAGCCAGGATAGTGAATGACTTGGAAGGGAGCTTGCAGGGGGTGGCGTTCCCATGTTTCTGCTGCCCTTGTCCTTCTAGATGGAAGTTGTTCTGGGTTTGGAAGATGTTGTCTAAGGATCTTTGATGAATCTATTCTCGATAAAGTGGTTTGTCACAATCTGGTTTGTTGAGTCCATTGCAGATGTAGACTGTGAAAGTGGAGATCTCTGAAATTTGGTGCATTTCTGGAGAATAGAGTCATATCCAGCTTTCTGCAGTTGATGTGCCTCTGCTTCCAGTGATAACTGATCCATGATTGAGATGCAGAGGGAGCTGGGAATCTTCAGTCAGAGCTGCCAGGACCTACACACATTTGAAAAAAAGGTTGGAAGGAGTCTGTCCACTTTAAGCTTGGAGCCCTGACCTCAGTATTTAAGGGTTTGGCTTCCTACATGGAGAGACTAGCAGCTACCATTCAAGCCCCAGTTGGGCAGGTCATTTTGCCGCTGCCCAATATATGCTTGGCTCTGCCCTCCAACATGCAACGAATGCGTGAGGAGGAATGAAGCACCATGACCTCTTTCCAGATGACTATTTTTATCAATGTCAAGAAGGTGCCTTCAATCCTGTATTAACAGGCTAGTCCAATTGCCTTTAAAGTGTGAATATGGTTTACTCAGACATTTTCTCTATATTGTCTTTATTTCAGTGTTCAGCTTATCATAGGGAGAGCAAGAAATGTGAGCTTAGCAGAGTGACTTATAAAGTATGCTGTAGAACTGATGTAGCTATTCCAATCAGTGTTACACAATTCACTAAAAAATTGATTTTTCATTTTATTAACCACAGAAAAATTGTATCTTTTTTATGAATAACACATACATGATTTTTGATAATGTCTTTTTAAAATATACATGCAATTTTTAAAATATCATTTGTGGTTATGCTAAAATATTACAATATTTTTTATCTTTTGTGTTGTATCGAGAAGTCACCAGAGGTTTACTAATCAGTAGGACTGCTCTCCCCTGAGGGACAGAGGTGACTGGTTTAGCCTGAGGATTCCCACAACTTATGTGAGGAGAGACATTGAGAAGAAGAGCTCTTTGTAGTACTGTCAGCTAGTCTGGGAATTGAACCAACAACTGTTAGCATCACACTGCACATAAACCAGTTGTTCTGTCAACTGAGTTGGCCAAATCTCCCCCAATAACTCTATGACTCAATCAGGACACTGGGAAGTTATTCTCTTCCCTTTGCAACAGATCAATCGTGGCATCATTTCCTTTATCCCAACTAAGCACAGTGGATCAATGTTCTAAGACAGGCCAAGCTGCAGTCAAACTCAAACATTTTTATTTGGATTTTCTGGCACATGCACAAGGCAGGAGAGGGCTAATGAGTTTATACTAGTTCAGGGGCGAGTTCAAGAAGCTTGGAAAAAAAATCTCTGTGAATGTAAAGCTGTTCAGTGTCAGCATCCAACATGCCCTGGGTTACAGCATTAAGTGGGGTATTGAGAACCAGCTGCTCAGATTAGAGTGTGGGAGAAAGTGCTAATATGTAAAGTTGATGGTTCGCGGTCTTAAAGGGGATCATTTCAGTGTAAAATGTTATATCTTCATTCTTGAACACACATTTGACAAAAGGGAGAAATGGCTCTTGAGGAAGCTATTTCAGTGTTTGGAGAATGTTTTGTACGGAATCAGGGGAAGGCCACTGCCAGAGAGTCACTGCTTTCTCAAATTTTTCTCGTGAATGCCTGTATTGAGCACACGTGGGTCAAATCAGGTACAGCCAGACACAAAGTTTATCTCCTTTTAATCCCAGTATATACATTTACCTCTAACCCAAGAAGGAAAGTCACTTCTCTTATAGCAAGTACACATTTTCTGTTTCATGGGTAATGCATCCTCAAGTAAGATTAAGGATTTAACACCAAAGACAGAATTAAGAAAAGGCTGTGTTGAAAAAAAAGCATTATTTTATCTTGAGAAATGCTAACTCAATTTGTTGTTGAGACTCCTCCTCTGAATTCTCAACTGTACAAAGGTGACTGTAATTCCATATCTCTGACAGTACATATAGACAATTACAGATACTTGATAATCTCTTGAATCTCTTACAAAGTGTTAGTAAAGAACAAGAGGCTCCAGTTCAAATCCAGGCGCAGAAGACAATGACAACTTTCTACCACAATATGAACTGATTCTGGATCTCTTGTCGTTTCACATTGGCTTTATGAAATCTGACATAATAGATGTCATCCCTTTGAGATTGCTTTCCTGATGGAATGGAATTTTAATTTGTCAGCACTGGGGAGCAAATTCTTAGATGAGACAACAAGATAGGAAAATCCAGGCCCTTGGGCTTGGGATTTTAGTCTTATTCTTTTTACTAATGGAAAACCAAATGCTTTCAATACACGCATTGTGCTTGATGTCGGACCCATTCCTTCTTGAGCTACCTCTTAGAAAATCACAAAAAAAAATATTGTGCATCTAAACCCCAACTTAGATGGCAGCCCAACTGTGACCTGATAACCAGAAGGCCTAGTCTTGGTGGTATAGGTTTGAGAGTAGAGTGTTGGGGAGAGGTGATGATGGAGATGTCTCAATATTTCATCAACTCATGCTGTGAAATTACTCCACCATTATTAAAAAGTGTCATCCAATACAATGGTATAGATGCAACCAGCCTCCAGTTTTTAATATTCCAGGAGTAAAAGCACTAGAAATGATAAGTCCCTAAGTATTAGTCACAGTCTTTGCAGTACAGGAGAATGCCATTCAGCCCCCTGAGTCTATTTCAGTGCTCTATAGAGTTTAGCTGATGAGTTCCACATCTTCATTGTATCCCAAACAGTTTTTTTTTGATATTGTGCTGATACTATGGCTTTAAGGGATGTATTTTGTCTACTTTGTTTTATGAAGAATGGTTGAGACAGAGTTGATGAGCAGTCAGTTGAAAAACCAATAAACAGTTTATGAGACATTTTTTCTTAATGTTGGAACAATAGAAGCAGCCTGAGTGTGTGAAGTCAAGTTCCCACAGAAGCAAGATTTTTTTTAGCTTTAGCTTTTAGTCTCAGTTGCTGGGGCCTTGAAGCTGATGTGGAAACTTTTATTCCTCTCTCTGTTATAGCTAAAAGCTGGAGATTTTCTTCCTGCTGCTAGAATTGTTTGTGAGACAATCTATTTTACTGAATTTTCCTGCACTAAGGATACGTTAATGAGATTTTATTATATTGGAGCAGCTAATTAGTAGCAGTTATATATGTAAAAAATTTTTACAAAATTTTTAATTTCATTAAAAATTTCAATAGAGTTACAGTCAAGTCATATCTTTTATTTTTGTTTTGTCTGGATTTTAATCAGAGTTTATGAATAAAGCCTGGTAGTTTGACCAATTGAATTACACCTGGAACACAATGTCTTACACTTAGCCTTAAAAATAAGAAAAAGTGAGGGTCAGCTCTATCTTCTTAATATCATTTGCCGGGCTTTGGTCTGGTACATCACAATATCTTTCTTACACTTATCAGAATCTTGCAGATCTCTATAAAATGTCCCCACAATTGCCTACGTCGCAAGGGATATAGTGTCAGCATCTTGAAACTAACTTTGTAGCTAAATTTTGGCATCCTTGGAACCACTTGATAGATCTTCCCTTCACCCTTCTGCAGGATTCTCACATCCTTCCTAATGTGTAGTGACCAGAACTTTTATTACTTGTGGGATGTGGACACATCACTGGTTGGGCCAATGTTTATTGTCATTGCCTCGATGCCCCTGAGAAGGTGGTGGTGAGTTGAACTTTTTGAACTGCTGCAGTTCACATGCTGTAGTTGGACTCACAATGTCCTTAGGTTGGAATTCAAGGATTTTGACCCAGCGACAGTGAAGGAAAGGTGACATATTTTCAAGTCAGGATAGAGAGTGGCTTGGAGGGGAACTTGCACGGGATGGTGTTCCCACATAGGTGCAATAGCTGTTGCTGTAGTTAGGGAAATTATCAGTCTCTCAGATGAGGAACGTATATTGGTTAGGGCATCGTTTGCTTTTATATTCATTCATGAGATTGGTGCATCATTGATTGGATTAGCATTTAATGCTTGGACAGCAGCTAAGAGTTAACCACATTGCTGTGGGCCTGGAATCATATGATGACCAGGCCAGGTTAGGATATTAAAGAACATTGGTAAACCAGTTGGGTTTTTCCAACAATAAACAGTCATTTCTTTTGCAGGATGCCCTATCCGACAATGCCATGTCAGTGTCACTAAATCTACCCTCAACATATTTTTATAATCTATTAGAACTAATACATTTTAAAAGGAGAAGAAGCAACATTAATCTTAAAATCTAAGATGACGATTTTGTCTCCAATGGCATTTTCTAGGATTTTTCTGACAGTGTTCACTGGTGTAAGGTCCCATTGATGTAATCTGCAATGTGCTACCTCATTAAACCCATGATAAGAGTGATTTTCCAGCACAGACAGGCTGCTGAAAAAATGGAGAGATGAATGTGTAATGCAAAATGAATGCATTAATTTGCAAGTGTGACATTTATACAAGACCACCTCTGGTTTGATTGGAAAATGAGCTGTTCAAGTAAATCATTTCAGCAACAATTTATGGCACACAGTGTTATCAAATAGGTCAATTGCGAACACTATCTCCGCACTTTAAACATTGTAACCTTGATAGATAGTTTTCTATATCATCCAAAATTTAGGCTATTTGAGGAAATTAATAGTTATTCTGCAATTATTTCTTAATTTATTTGATTACCATCCCTTAGCTTTTCTCTTGCTGTTGCCCTACACCCAGGTCATCTCCCTTTTTAACTGCCAAAACATTAAGTCAGCCTCTGGGTCAGCGCCCAGGAAATGTAGCCCTGTGAATATGTTTGCTGCATTCTTTCCATGATTTAATCCCTCCAAATCTTCATTCACTGCCCCTCCAACTGCAGCACAGATGAGGTCCCACTTTAAAGAGTGCAAACAATTATCTGGATTGCATGCAATACAATACTTTTCACTGTATCTCAGTACATGTGACAATAATAAATCAAATCATATCAAACATTCAGTATATCAAGGAGATTTTCAGCCAGCACAAAATCACTCTAAAAACAGAGTTAGAGGTCTGATTTTGAACACCTTTAAAGGTTTAGTGAGCAAAGATGCTGTTCAGTGTGGGATTGCACCATACATTTCAGACAGATCCTACTGAACTTGCTGATCTGAGGAGCGATGGCTGCTTCTGAAGGGCTGATGACAACGGAGAGGGAACATTGAAAAAAACCTCAGATTTTCAATCCCAAACACTGAGTTTATCTCTGCTGGGAATTACAAATGTCCCAATTTTGGTCCTTGAAACAACACCTGAAACACATGTTCTGGTCATTTTATTTACAGTTTTTCATTAGAGCTTGTGTTTCCTAAATGAATGACCATAATACAAAAGCAGCTCATTGTCTGCAAAGTGCTAATCAGACATGAAAAGTGTTATATCAATTCCAGCCTGCCTTAATTTGGGGTAGGGATAGGAATTGGTTTGAATGGGCGAAGTCACCCAAGGGCTACTTCCTCCTTAAAGAGAAAAGGTTGTGGTGGCTTAACTTGACGGCTAAGAAGGAGAGCCTTGTATTGTAACTTCAGACAGTGCGGGAACTGAATGCACACTCTGTGCTTTACTCTGCATTGCAAACCAGGCATCCAGCCAACTGAGCTGACCAAGGCCCTAGATAGTTGAATAATCTATCAACTCTAATTGGCTTGGCATGGAAAAAACTGCCAGAAGGCTATTGGCATCAAACAGTATAAAACTTAGCAAGATTCAATGACGACTGAACAAGAGATGAATGAGAAGGACAGTTGATGATGAGAATAGAAATGACATTACAAGATTGCAGGCTCTCTCCCCTGAATAGAATAGAAGAGCAATTTGGTGTCATGTATATTTTTATTTTTAAAAACAGTGCAAAGTTTTACAAGTTACCATACTACAGCATCTAAATTAATGACAGAAGTCATAAGTAAGAGGGCAAAAAACAGTAAAAGTGCACCACAGTTCAGTGAACGGCTTCTGTATTCAGGATATTGTGGAAAACCAGGCTGAAGATCCTTTGACTGAAGGTGAAAGTTCACGGCCAGTCTGAACAATGCCACACAGTATGATCAATTTCACCCTAATCCTCTCAATTTTATTGTCAATCCTTCTTTGGTCTAACTTTTCACTACGCTCTGTACTGCTCAATTACAATGACTGAACGCAGATCCATCAAAACTGGTTACTGTCACAGCAGCAGAAGTAACAATCACACCATACAGAGGCACCACCAAACGGTATGACAAGGGATCACTCCCTCAGTCACTCATATCAGATTTTGGATTTCAATCCTGAGTCAACCAAGACTGTAAAATTATGACAATGCTGATGTTAATATGTATTAAGGCATAGGTCTCTGCAAGGCATTGAACCTTTGAAACAGCTAGGTGGCATCACATGCAAAATTCTGGTGTACAAGATCTGTACCTAACTGTCGACAGTCATTCTGATCAATTAATACAGTCCATCCGTCGACATAAAGTAATAGTAATCTAGATAGCCATCAAACCCAGACTTCAGATTTAAATCTGAGTCATCATATCAATATACATAGTTAGTAATGTTTACAAACTTCAAGCCATCTGACTCAATGAGGGCCGAGACGCTATGGTATATATTATATTCTAGCCCTCCTTATCTTCTTCGCATGAGATTCACCTAAATTGTGTTAGTACTTCAGTGCACAGAGAAACTAAAGCTGATTTCAATCATATCAATTAACACCTTCATACTAACTGACAATCTAACACCACACAGATTGTGACAGCACAGAAAGAGGCCATTTGGCCCAACTCGCTCAACTGGTCTTTATGCTTCACGCAAGCATCCTCCCACATTCAGTTGATCCTACAAACATCCTTGATTCCCTCTCCCTTATTTATTTATCTAGTTTTTCATCCATGCAGCTTGTGTTGAATTATCATGAATTGTGATGCATTTAACAGAGATTCTGTGGAGCCCAAGCTGGCCAATAACTTACATAGAGTCATAGAGTCATACAGCACAGAAACAGGCCCTTTGGATCAACTCGCCCATGTTTGTTCATATGTAGCACCAGCCATTGTGAGGGCAGGAGAACACTGAGGGAATCAATAAGAGAGAATCTGCGGAGAAAGAAATCAGTTTTGAAGCATAATCTACGATTCATTGAACCAAAAGCCTTTTTTTTACCCAGAAAGGGAGTGAACAGAGTTGAAGGGCTGAATGGCCTGCTCCTGTTCTTACATTCCAATGGTGAGAATCTGGAACTCACTACCTGTAATGGTGGTAGAGGCAGAATCTCTCATAACATTTAAGAAGTATTTAGATATGCACTTGTATTCCAGGACATACAAGGCTATAGGCCAAGTGCTGAGAAATGGAATTAGAACAGTTGGTTGCTTGTTTTTGATCAGCGCAGATGTGTTGGGCTGAAGCACCTATTTTCTGTGATGTGGATCTCGCTGGCTCCACACCTATTCAGGGATCTAACAGCGAATCAGACACAGTAGATATCAACAGAAAAAGTTAGCTTTTTACTTACCTTTCTTTCAACTGTCCCAATATGTGCTTTTAAACTAACACATTACTGCTTTGATTTTGCGAAATTATAATAAAGAAAATGACATGAACTGGAAACTGTGACATTGAGCAATTTTTATTTTGGTGATTCAGTTCTAATGTTGTCACCTTTAGATCAAAAAGTTAAGTATTTGCGTTCCATTGGAGAGACCAGTGCACAATAATTCAGATTGATACTATGCTGAGAAAGGTTCTGCACTGTTGAGCATTCTATCTTTTAGATGAGACGTTAAACCTGGGTCTGGTGTCTGACACGGACGTCGAAATCCCTCAGCACCATTTCAAAGAACAACAGAGAACTAATCCCCTGGGGAGCCAGGCAATGAGTAACCTTCATCAAACTGACAGAAGGAAAGCAGGTTATCTGGTCATTATCATGCTGCTATAATAGAGGTCGACGCCTGAAACATTAGCTTTTGTGCTCCAAAGATGCTGCTTGACCCGCTGTGTTCATCCAGCTCTACACTTTGTTATCTCGGACTCTCCAGCATCTGCAGTTCCCATTTTCTCTGATACAACATTATCATACTGCTGTTGGTGGGAGCTTGCTCTGCACAAAACACCTACCACGTTCCCTGCATTACACCAGTGACTATATTTTTAAAGTGCTTCACTGGTATAAAGCACTTTTCAATGTCTTGAGGTCAGAAACGATGTTGTAAAATTACAAGTCTTTTTATGAGAAATCCACGTTGTTAATGTTGTTATTCCTGTTGTTTGATGTTATTTAGTCATTTTCCCTCATGGGAACATAGAGCTGATAGTAGCCTTCTAGTCATGTGCTGTCCTCTCTCGCTGCCGTGGAGATGGGGCATTGTTATTCCCTCACAGTCACTGAGATGGCAATTTATGCCACCAGTAATCATTGCCTTAGGTGTGAAAAAGACCTACATTCCTGAACATTCTTAACCTCTGAATAGCCCCGGGATCAAACGTTATATAAAATCAGAACAGAAGTTGTTAACTGCATATGTTTCTTGAGCTGTATGAACAGAATTGACAAAGTAACTCATTGCAACCCCAGGTCATTCGCCTTCAGAAGAAATCTTTTTCCAAATCTAAGTCTGTGGCATATTGGCCATCACTTCTACTGCGTCTAAATTCTCTCTCAGAATTTTTTTATAAATGCTAAAGTGAATTGCAAATAGAAAGCTGATGTTTGAATGTTCTGGTAAAGTTAGGTGTTCGGGTAAATTTGAGGTGCCATTTCAGCTACACCCAAGTGGTTTAATTCATTATTCTTCTCCCTAATGTTCCTCTGGGTGGAGACTCCTGAGCTGCAGGGATGGTGGCTGTTCTGCACAAGCTGCACAGTCTTCAGTTAAAAATATTGGAACTGCGTGGAAGGGAGCTGAAATACTTGTGAGAGCTATTACAGATGGTGCGATCTCACATGCTTCACATCTGCACACATGCTGCTCCACGGGAATCATTAGCTCTGATTAAATGCCCTTGCACAGGGACTGTGAATCCGACAGCATCTGTTCAGCATATTCATTAAGGGGTTTTGCGGCACAGTAGTAGCATCTCTATCTGTGGGACAGGAGATCCAGGCTCAAGTCACACCTGTGCCAAGATAATAAAATGTGAGGCTGGATGAACACAGCAGGCCAAGCAGCATCCCAGGAGCACAAAAGCTGACGTTTCGGGCCTGGACCCTTCATCAGAGAGGGGGATGGGGAGAGGGAACTGGAATAAATAGGGAGAGAGGGGGAGGCGGACCGAAGATGGAGAGTAAAGAAGATAGGTGGAGAGGGTGTAGGTGGGGAGGTAGGGAGGGAATAGGTCAGTCCAGGGAAGACGGACAGGTCAAGGAGGTGGGATGAGGTTAGTAGGTAGATGGGGGTGCGGCTTGGGGTGGGAGGAAGGGATGGGTGAGAGGAAGAACCGGTTAGGGAGGCAGAGACAGGTTGGACTGGTTTTGGGATGCAGTGGGTGGGGGGGAAGAGCTGGGCTGGTTGTGTGGTGCAGTGGGGGGAGGGGATGCACTGGGCTGGTTTAGGGATGCAGTAGGGGAAGGGGAGATTTTGAAACTGGTGAAGTCCACATTGATACCATATGGCTGCAGGGTTCCCAGGCGGAATATGAGCTGCTGTTCCTGCAACCTTCGGGTGGCATCATTGTGGCAGTGCAGGAGGCCCATGATGGACATGTCATCAAGAGAATGGGAGGGGGAGTGGAAATGGCTTGGGGACCGCTTTGCAGAACACCTCCGCTCAGTTCGCAACAAACAACTGCACCTCCCAGTCGCCAACCATTTCCACTCCCCCTCCCATTCTCTTGATGACATGTCCATCATGGGCCTCCTGCACTGCCACAATGATGCCACCCGAAGGTTGCAGGAACAGCAACTCATATTCCGCCTGGGAACCCTGCAGCCATATGGTATCAATGTGGACTTCACCAGTTTCAAAATCTCCCCTTCCCCTACTGCATCCCTAAACCAGCCCAGTGCATCCCCTCCCCCCACTGCACCACACAACCAGCCCAGCTCTTCCCCCCCACCCACTGCATCCCAAAACCAGTCCAACCTGTCTCTGCCTCCCTAACCGGTTCTTCCTCTCACCCATCCCTTCCTCCCACCCCAAGCCACACCCCCAGCTACCTACTAACCTCATCCCACCTCCTTGACCTGTCCGTCTTCCCTGGACTGACCTATCCCCTCCCTACATCCCCACCTACACCCTCTCCACCTATCTTCTTTACTCTCCATCTTCGGTCCGCCTCCCCCTCTCTCCCTATTTATTCCAGTTCCCTCCCCCCATCCCCCTCTCTGATGAAGGGTCTAGGCCCGAAACGTCAGCTTTTGTGCTCCTGAGATGCTGCTTGGCCTGCTGTGTTCATCCAGCCTCACATTTTATTATCTTGGAATCTCCAGCATCTGCAGTTCCCATTATCTCCCACACCTGTGCCAGTTGTGCATAATATAGCTCTGAACATGTTAATTAGGAAAAGGTTTTTATTGCCTGAGCCAGGTGATGAGAAAATAGTCAGCATTTTCTGGAGACTTTTGTGGTGCAGCAGTATTGCCCCTACCATTGAGGCAGGAGGCCCAAGTTCAAGTCTTACCTGCCCTAGAGGCATGAAATAACATCTCTGAACAAGATGGTTTGAAAATACCTTTAGCGTTTGCCTAAAACTTTTGTGACACACTAGCTGTGTCCTTTATGTCTGACCCAGAGACCTAGGTTTAACCCCATGTGCTCCAGAAATATGTCTTTACATCGCTGAATTGGTTGATGAAAAAATATCTCAAGCATCCTTCTTCAATCTATTCAGATGGACTCAGTTGGTTAAACTCTGGCATCAGATTCAAAATTGTAGAGAAATCAGAATTAACATTCTGGGTCGAGAGACCTTTCCTTAGAACTGAGCGTTCAATACCTGGTTCAGGATGCAAATGCGTATGTCAGACAATCATGTCAGTGCAGTAATCCAGAAGCAATGCGTAATGCTGGTGTTTATTTCCTTCAGATGAAATGCTAAAGCAAGTTCCCACATGTAGGGACATAAAAGAGCTGGCACCATAATTCAGAGCTCTCCAGATGTCCTTGACATAATTCCACCTCCCCCACTGTCAACCGCCAAAATAAATCTGAGCCATGTATCTATTTAGTATCGACAGAAAAAGGCTGTGTTGAAAATGGCTGTATCATTCATCCACATGCAACAGTAAACACAGCTCAAATCAATTAATTATCTATCAACTTTGAGGTTATGTTAAAATAACACGGAAATGGAAATATTCCTTCTGCCTGGATTTAGATTCATTGCAAATACATTATAGAGGAGATGTACTGAATGTTTACATCATTTTCAACGTTGTGAGGGAAACATTTATACAACTAAAAGCCTCTCAGAAAGTCCTTATTCATGCATCTAAAACTGTTCTTTAGAATCGGGCTGGGAGGAGACACTTCAAATATTCCTTAAAATAAAACAAAGCACTGTAGAAGACACAGGTCTGGAACAAAAACAGGAATTTCTGGCAAAACTAAACAGGTCTGGCAAGCACTGTTTCAAATTTGGAGAATATTTTTGGTGAAGGGTCACCGGACTCGTAACATTAACTCTGTTTTCTCCCCACATATGCTGCCAGAACTGCTCGGTTTCTCCAACAAGTTATTTTTTTTTCCCCCTTTTGAGCATTGCTTTCCTAATTTTGCACACACAAAGTGCCGCCAAAAGTCTTGTGATGCAGTGATAGTGACCTCAACTATGAGACAGGAGGTCTGGCTTGAAGCTCTGCCGGTCCCAAAGGTGTGTCATAAGGTGTTCAAATAGGTTTTGATTAAAAATATGACCTTATGACTATTCCCAGCATAACGAATAAACAAAAGGTGTTCAAAAATGTGAGCACCATTCTTTTGAAGCCACTTAACTTTTCTTGTAGCAGTGTCTAACTGATTAATCCTTAAATTCTGAATTCTCCAGGGTATTCCTGGAAACTTGGCAGCATGAAGCCAAACAACTCATGCTCTCCCATCGAGTGAATTATGATATGAAATGTCTGTTTCTAGGTTGCACTTAATCAATAGTTTTAGAATATAAATGGTACCACGTGCTGACTGAAAGATTTATTAGTGCAAAATTATCTCCCTCAAGAACACTTAGGTTGATGTGACATTCATCAGCATACATTTCCTTTTTAACTAAGAGGGTTTAGGTTGAATATAACTTTAACTTGAGGTCTGGGCAGAATGTAGAGCATAGTTAGAGAAAATAAACAGCCTATTTTACACCTAGCGATATGCATTTCACCCATAATTTGCTTCTTTACATTCAACCACATGCAGATGACAGGTCACAGAGTAATGCTCTCGGCACTGTTTTTGTCCTCAGGGTCTTGCCATAGGCTTCTCAACATCCTATTAGTACTGTCACAAGCAGCTGGTTAGAGGCAGAATATGGTATCCTTTTAAACATAGCTTTTATCTGCTGTAATTGCACTCAGAGACAGACTTACCAGAGACAAGTTAGTGAGTTGAACTGCTGGTGATCTATTTTCATTAGAGAGAGCAGGGAAAGATATCTGTGTAACTATCTTGAACTCAGTCCTGTTTCAGTGTATCTGCTGCTACAAAGGAGAATGATAGCTCTTTTGGTTCAATAGCTAGTTTCTGATACAGAATGAACACAGATTCACTCCCTCCACCAGCTAAGATTACCACAAAGGACTCCTGTTTGCCACCTCTTGTCTCACCTGAGATGTGGTTACCCTCAGTTTAAACCATCCCCAGTTGTTTCTCTCAGGGGCCGTATGGTCTGATAAGATGAGATTAGATTAGATTAGATTAGATTACCTACAGTGTGGAAACAGGACCTTCGGCCCAACAAGTCCACACCGCCCCTTGAAGCATCCCACCCAGGCCCATCCTTTTATAACCCACTCACCCCTGAACACTACGGGCAATTTATCATGGCCAATCCACCTAGGCTGCACATCTTTGGACTGTGGGAGGAAACCGGAGCACCCAGAGGAAACCCACGCAGACTCGGGGAGAATGTGCAAACTCCACACAGACAGTGGCCCGAGGCTGGAATCGAACCTGGGTCCCTGCTGCTGTGAGGCTGCAGTGTTAACCACTGAGCCTCCGTGCCGCCCGACACTGTACCTCTCCTGTCCTGTGTGTTACAGCTGGAGGAGTGAATTATAAGGGTGTTAGATTCGTATTGGTTTGGGGTCACGTGCAGACCAGACCAGACAAAGATGGCAGATTTCTCCACTTTAGTTTACTAATGCCTTTTAAGTGAAGAAATCTGCCATCTTTGTCTGGATTTTTTAAGCAATATTTTTAGTGTTTACGTGCTACCATGAGGTTAACTTCTTATGCTAGATTTTTTACTGAATTCCAATTTCACCTTCTGCCATGGTGAGATTCAAACCCATCCAGAGATATTAGTCTGGGATTCTGGATTATGAGCCCAGTGGCTATCCCATGGCAACACCGCTTTCCCAGTGCAGGGGAACTGCATACCTTAGACCTGATTGTTGGTTGTGGGATTACTTAGCTCAATCTGTCATTTGCTGTATGCACTGTCTGGCACATGCTAAACTCAGCAGTTCAGGCAGCATCTGAGGAGAGAAAATAGAGTTAGTGTTTTGGGCCCAGTGTCCCTTCTTCAGAACTGGTTGTAGTTTAGGAAAGATTATATATGTGTAGACACACACATACAAATATATTATGTATGCTGATGTTAGTGTGAGGGAGGGGGAAGGAATAAACAATAGATGGAAATGATGGCCAGAGGGTGAGGAAAAACCAGTTGGGCTAACAAAGGAGTGCTGAAGGCCAGCATGGGAGAGTAGCTGCTAATGGAGATCATTACTGACTGACAATGGGTTGCTTGCAGTAGTAGCCTATGTGATGACAAGGTGTGGTATGTGGATATTGAGGGGTGGGCATGGAAGGTGTTCAGGCCCTAAAATTATTAGACTCGATATTGAGTCATTGAGCCATATAGCATAGAAACAGACTCTTGGTCCAATGCATAGCATTCCAACCTCTGAGCCAGGAGGGCTGGGTTTGAGTCCCACCTGCCCCAGAATTGTGCAATAAAATTTCTGAACAGATTGATATAAAAATATCTCAGTCATGTTCTATCACTCTAGCATGGAAACAGAACTTGAAACTAAGACATTCATGGTCCCGGGTAGCACCTCTATCACTGTGTCATAAAACTCTATTTTGAGAAATAAATGTACATTTCCATGTTTAGTATTGATACCTCAGTGCAATCAAATTTACAATGCTTTTAAATATCAAAACAGCTGCACTGCAAAGCCTACCAATTCTAATCCAGCAAAGCTAAATATTGTGAAATAATTCATGCGACAACACTTGAGGGCAAATTACAAATTATATCACAAAGATGCCTAAAAGATAAGGGGTATTTTTGAAATACAAAACTAGTTTAAAATTATAAATATTGGCCGTTGTGGCAAAACATAACATTGCTCTGAATTAATTATTCCGAAAGCTGCAAAGTTTGGATGATCCATACGGGCTGCTCACAAGCTATCTCTTATTTAATACCACCACATGCAATAGAAAAATGTAAACCCATCAAACACATTGACCTAAACATGTCGCTGACAATTAATTGAATTTTGGGACAGAGTTGTACTTAGCTTCTTAGAAGTGGCACAGTAATCCTCTCCGTTGTACAATGGTAAATCGAGATGGGCAATAAATGCTTGCTATTGATGTCCTCATTACCGAACCAAACACATAAAAAACACCACATTGAATCAGAAGCTGATTTCAGTTCTACCACTGTTACAATCCACACATCGAATCTGCTTTATTTTCAAATTCATCTGACAAAATACGTTCTAACTGAGCAGGGAAGTGTGAAAGAAATCAGCAATGTAATCTTGTCTTTCTAACCCCTAATCTACACAGTTGAGCAACCATTTAAATCAAAGCCAAGTCACTGCACTTCAAAAGTAATTCATTGTGTGAAGTTCCTAGAGATGTTTTAAAGTGATAAAGTGCGAAGGAATTGTGTCATCATCAATAAAATACTTCAATTATCATTACATACCGCTAAAAACATCCCCAAGCATTTCATGTAACAATTCTTCTTAAAAGTTCTGATCACGGCTTCGGCACATTTTTCTTTTATTATTCCTTCTTCAAAATGGTCCGTTTTTGTCCATCGTCACTGAAAGATTTCATTATCATCCACAAAGAATTAATTGCTCAGCCATCTGTAGTCATTAACTTACACTACACAGGCTGGCAAAAGCCATCTTGACTGGAAGGAGACAGCAAATAAAGTAAATCCCATTAACCCATGCAGAGTTTTTTTCTTTTCGGTGTAATTATCAAGTGTAATATTTTACTTCAAAAATTTAATGGGAGAGTCTTTAAAAAGAAAATTAATAGGATATGGATATTGTTGGCAAGGTCAGCATTATCCCAAATCGGCTTTGAAATGTTATTCCTCCAGCACACAGTCTGTATGGCGCAGGTGTACCTACAGTGTTGTTAGGTTGGTTCTTTCAAGATTTTGACTCAACAACAAAGAAGGATTGGTGCTGTGGTTCCAAGTCAGGATGGTGTGCAGCCTGGAGGAGAATGCATGGTGTTCCCATGCATCTTCTGTCCTTGCTATTCTAAGTAGGAGAGGTCCCAGATTTCAAGGGCCTGTTGAAGGAGACTTTATGAGTTGCTGCCGTATGTCTTGTGGATGTTAAACACTTCTGCCACTTGCGCCAGTGATGAATACAGTGAATATTTCAGCTGATGGATGCAGTGCCAATCAAGTGGGCTGCCTTGTCCTGGATGGTGTCAAACTTACTGAGTATTGCTGGGGCTGTGCCCATCCACACAAGTGGGAGTGTCTGCTCATACTCCTGACTTGTGCCTTGTAGAGGTGGGTAAGACTGGGTTGTCAGAAGATACTTGACATAGAATTCCTAACTTTTGACCTGTGTTGTTAGCCTCTTATTGTAGTAAGGCAGTTGAATATCAATAGAAAGTGTTGGATTCTCTCTTCGTAGAGATGCCTAGAAATTGTGTGGCATAAAATATTATTTGCCACATCTACCAAAGCCTGAGTATTGTCCAAGACTTGATACACACAAGTACATACTACACTAGTTTCTGAAGAGCCATGAATGGAGCTAAATACTGTGCAATCTTCACTGAACATCTCCACATGTACCTTTATGGTAGATGATGTCTATTAACGTTTGAAACAATCCTGCAATGATGTGCTGGGGCTGAGATGAATGAGATCCAATAATCATAAACATCCAGTATAAAATAAATAACTGTGGATACTGGAAATCTAAAACAAACAAAAACAGAAATTTCTGGATGACGTCAGCAGGTTTGGCAACATCTGTGAAGAGAAGACAGAGTTAAAGTTCCATATCCTGTGTCCTTTCATTAGAGATAGTAGGAACTGCAGATGCTGGAGAATCTGAGATAACAAGGTGTCGAGCTGGATGGACACAGCAGGCCAAGCAGCATCAGAGGTGCAGGAACGCTGGCATTCCAGGCCTAGAGCCATCTTGGCCTGAAACATCAGCTTTCCTGCTCCTCTGATGCTGCTTGGTCTGCAGTGTTCATCCAGCTCTACACCTTGTTACCTTTCATTAGAGCCCAGACTTATTTCTTTTGTGTTAAATTATAACTCAGCCAGTGGACTAGTGTGGAAATATGAGAATAGAGTAGAATGAGAGTAGTTTTTGTGAGTGAGACTGGATGGGCTGTATGGCCTCTTCTGTACAGTATGATTCCATGGTTGCAGAAGGTACAGTATATACAGCTGACAGAGCCCAATATAAAGAGGGCTGACTGGGATTTCCCTGCCACCCTCCTGGTTTCTGCTGGTGGCGAAGTCTGTTCAGGTGATTAAAAGTGAGAATCCAGCTTCAAGCAAGGGCTTTTAAACTTCACAGCTGGTTAAGTGTGCAACTTGTGGCTGTAAACAACACTAGCAGGAGCCTTTGGGCTGTTGAGAGGGCAAATCTTCCCAGTAAAATCCCTGAAGAAAGCCAACCTAGTTTCCCTACCAGTTCCTGTGCACTGATGCTTTTAATCAATAACTTAGAGACTTTATAGCTCATTAACCAATTATTTGCTGTGTCTTGTGAGGGAGGTGAGAATCTGAAGAAAAGACAGAGAAATGAAGGACTTGGGAAACAAAAAGAACACCGCATTGAATTCTGAGGTCTGGAGCTATTGAGCCATTTCCCAAGTTTTTTTTAACATGGATGTTTATAAGGCCATAAGAAGTAGGAACAGCAGTAATCGGTTCAGACCCTCAAATTGTTCTATCATTGAATAGGATCATGGCAGATCCAACGTTCCTTACATCCACTTTGCTGTGTTCTCCAACAACCGGAAGGCAAAGTACAGGGCTAATGGTAAGATTTTTGGTAGTGTAGATGAGCAGAAAGATCTCGGTTGTCCATGTACACAGATCCTTGAAAGTTGCCACCCAGGTTAACAGGGCTGTTAAGAAGGCATGCAGTGTTTTAGCTTTTATTAATAGAGGGATCGAGTTTCGGAACCAAGAGGTTATGGCGAAGCTGTACAAAACTCTGGTGCAGCCGCACTTGGAGTATTGCGTACAGTTCTGGTCACCGCATTATAAGAAGGATGTGGAAGCTGTGGAAAGGGTGCAGAGGAGATTTACTAGGATGTTGCCTGGTCTGGAGGGAAGGTCTTACGAGGAAAGGCTGAGGGACTTGAGGCTGTTTTTGTTAGAGAGAAGAAGGTTGAGAGGTGACTTAATTGAAACATATAAAATAATCAGAGGGTTAGATAGGGTGGATAGGGAGAGCCTTTTTCCTAGGATGGTGACGGCGAGCACGAGGGGGCATAGCTTTAAATTGAGGGGTGAAAGACATAGGACAGATGTCAGAGGTAGTTTCTTTACTCAGAGAGTAGTAAGGGAATGGAACACTTTGCCTGCAACGGTAGTAGATTCGCCAACTTTAAGTACATTTAAGTCGTCATTGGACAAGCATATGGACGTACATGGAATAGTGTAGGTTAGATGGGCTTCAGATTGGTTTGACAGGTCGGCACAACATTGAGGGCTGATGTACTGTGCTGTAATGTTCTATGTTCTATGTTCTATGTAACTGTTGCTTCCCTGATTGATCAAATATCTATCTATCTCAAACTTAAAAATACACAGGGACTCTGCCCCCACAGCTCTCTGTGGCAGGGAGTTCCAACGACTCACAACCCTCTGAGAGAAGATATTCCTCCCCATCTCAGTTTTAAATTGGTGCCCTCTGCATTCTGAGACTATGCCCTCTGGTCCTACACTCTCCCATGAAGGGAAACGTCCTCTCAGCATTTACCCTGTCAAGCCCCTTAAAAATATGCCATGTTTCAATGAGATTACCTCTCGTTCCTCTAAACTCCAGGGAATAGGATCTCAATCTGTTTAGCCTCTGCTCACTAGACTATCCTTCCAAACTGGGGATCATCCCAGTGAACTTCTCTGAACTGCCTCAAATGAAATTATATCTTTCTTTAAATAAGGGCCTCAAGTCCCCCTACTTTCTTTCTTCAAAATTGCTCACAGACTTCAGATGTGGCCTCATCTGCACCTTGTACAATTGCAAGTTAGATTTCCGCACTCCTAAACTCCAAGTCTTTTGAAATAAGGGCCATTATTACATTAGCCTTCCTGATTTCCTGCAGCACCCTGTGTGCTAGCTCTCTGTATTTCATGCACAGGTCCCTTTGTGTCACAGCTTTCTGTGGGTTCTGTTCAGTTAAATAACATTCTGCTCTTTTGGTGTCCCTTCCAAAATGAACAACCACATTTTCCCACATTATATTCCATTTTTCAACCTCTTGCCCACTTAATTAAGCTATCAACATTTCTCTGTAAACTATTTGTAACACCCTCACAACTCACCTGTCCACTTCTCTCTGACTGTCTGTTTGTACACGTGTGCAGGGGGATTTTAGAAGCGGGATGGAGTTCTAACTCGCAGCGTTATATGTTGGCAGCTCATATGTTTGTTTTTAAACAAACACTTAGAATGTCTTTATTTGTGATAAATCTTAATTCTTGTTAAGTACAGAGAACTGGTCCCTATTTTAAGTTTTTTGTTTTTGGTTTACCCAGGTATATCTCACAGGAATGGTGATGAATGCGTGATCGAGTCCCAAGATGTGCCGGTAGATGGATTGGCCATGCTGAATTACCTTGTAAGTCCAGGAATGGGCAGGTTAAGTGGATTAGCTATCTTAAATGTAGAGTCACGGGGATAAGGTAGGGGGCTTGGGATGTTCTTTAGAGGGTCAGTGTCGACACAATGGGACAAATGGTCTGCATCCACACTAGGAATTCTATGATTCTATGACGCAGATGCTCCAGACTGGAAAAGAGGATAGATCTAGCTCGTTATCCTTCCTGCTATATTGGCAGTACTGTAATAGCCAATAATATATTTTGTTCAAGGTATTTGTCCAATTTTATCCTGTAAATTTGAAGTAACTTCGTCTTTGTTATTACATGTTAAGGTTTTCAAAAAAACTTTCCACATCTTCAGCAAAATAAAGCTCGCTTTCATCTGAATCTATAACTTCTTAACTTCAATTCCTGTCCCCTCATTCTCTGAGCTGTATTGGTTTGAAGACTCAAGTTACTTTCCCTACAGTCATCCCCCTTTCATGGAAAGTTCCAGGTTTCATCTTCAAGTTTTATTCTCTCACTTTTCATCTTTATAGATTTTCTTTCAGGTTTTTGTTTTAGCTTTGCCGATATTCTTGCTGTCATCTGCCTTTCAAGTTACATGCAGTGCTCTATGTGGGGTTGACCTATGTTGTGTACATGAGCAAGTTTAGTCTCGTTGATCCAATTTCCAAACTTCTTAGTGTGCAACCTGATTTTTTTCCAATCATGGTTTGATACTGACTTGAGAAATCAGTCACATTTAACAATAATGTTCCTTTCATGATCCATCATTGTCAGAACATTCTCATTAATCCTATAATCCCTCTGCTTCAGTGTGGAGTTAACTACATTAAACTACCAATTAATTATCAGCCCACTTTACACAAGCCATATGTTTCAGATGTTGAAATTTCTGGGAGAAATAGATTGGGATGAATTCTTCAAGGACAACTGGATAGACCACTTGAACACCTGATTTTGATGTGCGCAACTTGCACCATCCACATTCAGAGAACTCCAATTTTGGACATCAACGTCAAATGGCAATAAGTCCCTTACTTGCATTCAGGCACTGGAGTACTTCCAGGCATAGTTAGAGGAAAGGAGCAGTCAACTTCGAGGTATTACCTTTCTTCTGAAAAAGATTCTGGCGCAGGATAACACTCGAAACGTTGACTGTTCCTTTCCTCCAGATGCTGCCTGGCCTGCTGTGCTCTTCCAGCCTCCTGTTTGTCTAACTTGGATTCCAGCATCTGCAGTTTTTTAAAAATCTCTAACTGGTTGTAAAACCGCGCCAAGTGTTTCGCTAAAAGTGGTCACAGGTGCACACTGCAGATGATGAGAGATCTGGACTAGTAGTCAGGACAGATGTCTATTGGGATTTCAGAAAGGGCCAGCATTGTAGAGAGCAAAAAGAGCTGGACGTGATATTAAAGATTGATTACTCTCTGTGATTCCATTTATTAAACCATTTAATATTGAGACTATAGGCAAATATATCGCTTTTTGGATTTTGTTCAGAGAACAGACAAGTGACAATTTTAACCACATTCCCCAGGCTTCCAACATCTGTTTCATATTTCTTAAGATAGCTTTGATCAATTCTATAATTCACAACCAGATATTCTTTGATGCAACCAATCACACTGGCTGGGTGGTAATGATGGGATCATACTTAATAATTCAGCAGCGAAGTTCTTTTGTTGATCTGACAAGAATCAGCTCGGTCCCTCTCCACTGAGTGACTCACATGATGCAGTTCCAGAAAGATCTGAAACTGAACCAACGCATGTTAATGTTCATTGCTCATATGAGCAATACATCCAAATCTTGTTACTTAATCTGTTCAATAATGCAAAGATCTACAGACGCTGAATATCAACAGAGGACGTAGGAACACAGGAACTAGAGTAGGCCATTCAACAAGATCCTGGCTGATCTCTGGCCTAACTCCATACACCTGCCTTTGGCCCATATTCCTTAAAATCTTTGCTTAACCAAAATTTATATCTCTCAGATTTAAAATTAACAATTGATCCAGCATCCACTGTCTATTGTGGAAGAAATTTCCAAATCTCTCCCACCATTTGTGGGGAGAAGTGTTTCCTAACATCTCTCCTGAATGCCTGGCCTTCATCTTCAGACTATCCCCGTAGTTCTAGAATCCCCAACCAATGGAAATAGTTTATCTCTATCTACCCTGTCTTTTTCTGTTAGCTTTTGAAGATTTTTATCAGATCACTCTTTAACGTTCTAAGAGAAAACAGGCATAATTTGACTAACCTCTCCTCATAGCCTAACCCCTGAAATTCAGGTTTTATTCTTGTAAACTAACATAGCGCCTCTCCAAGGCCAATCCATCTTTCCTGGGATGTGGTACCCAGATCTGCTCACAGCACTCCCAGTGGGCTCTAGCCAGGGTTTTGTGTAACTGTAGCTTAACCTCCACATTCTTATACTCCAATCCTCTGGATACAAAGGCCAGCATTCCATTGGCTGTCTTGAATATTTTTAAATTTGAAACAACAATAAAAAATGAAAAAAAACCCAGAAATTATTGAAGAAGCAGAGAAGATCTGGCAGCATCTGTGGAGAGAGAAACAGAGTGAACGTTTTGAGTACAGTGAATCTTCCTCAGAAGATACTTGTTTTTCAGGGTTCATTTTGAAGAAGGGACGCTGGATTCCAAACATTAATTCTGTTTTCTCTGTACAGATGCTGCCTGGCCTGCTGAGTTTCTCCAGCAATTTGTTTTTGTCCTGAATCACTTTAATTTCCCTTTCATTCAACCATCTCTCTGTCTATTTGTAAAAGAAATATTTTTCTCAATTTGACTCTCTCAATTTCTGTATTGAACACAATGCTATATTCGTTCAAATTTGTTCTGCTTCTGCCTTGGCCAAATTAATGGCCAAGTGGAAATAAAAAAGAAACCTAAATGAGAGCGTGGAGACAGTAGGAACTGCCGATGCTGGAGTCTGCGGTAACACAGTGTAGAGCTGGAGGAACACTGCAGGCCAGACAACATCAGAGGACTAGGAAAGCTGACGTTTCAGGTCTGGTCCTTCTTCATTTTTCTGAAGAAGGGACCAGAACTGAAATGTCAGCTTTCCTGGTCCTCTGATGCTGAGAGTGTGGTGGTTGTGAACAGACACTAAACTGAAGCACAACAGAGAAAATGCTTGCAAGGATAGATGGGTTGGCTCCTTTGTCACACTATTGGCCATAATCAGCTCTGTGGTCCAGTGTCCTTTTGCATATTTAACATAGAAACATAGAAGATAGCAGCCGGAGGAAGCCATTCGACCCTTTGAGCCTGCTCCACCATTCTTCACGATCATGGCTGATCATACAACTCAATAGCCTAATTCTGATTTCTCCCCCATAACCTTTGAACCCATTCACCCCAAGTACTATATCCAGGCACTTCTTGAATACATTCAATGTTTTGGCATCAACTACTTCCTGTGGTAATCAATTCCACAAGTTCACCACTCTTTGGGTGTAGAAATGTCTCATCTCGGCCCTAAATGGTCTACCCTAAATCCTCATTCCATGACCCCTGGTTCTGGACACACCCATGATAAGGAACATCTTCCCTGCATCTACCCTGTCCAGTCCTGTTAGAATTTTTTAAGTTACTATGGGATCCCCCACTTTCGTCTGAACTCCAGCGTAAACAATCCCAACCCAGTCAGTCTCTGCTCATACGTCAGACCTACTATACCCAGAATCAGCC
The DNA here is from genome assembly GCF_030684315.1 of Stegostoma tigrinum. Classification (NCBI taxonomy): domain Eukaryota; kingdom Metazoa; phylum Chordata; class Chondrichthyes; order Orectolobiformes; family Stegostomatidae; genus Stegostoma; species Stegostoma tigrinum. Next base: position 4,868,367 of record NC_081373.1, read on the forward strand.
TGGTGAACCTTTGCTGCACTCCCTCGAGAGCAAGAACAATCTTCCTCAGAAAAGGAGACCAAAACTGTACACAGTAGGCTAAGATAGATAGATTCTTAATCAGTCAGGAATCAAGGGTTATGGGGAAAGGCCAGGAGAGTGGACATGAACAGTGTTGGATCCATGAACCTTTTGAATGGCAGAGCAGGCTTGAGGGGCTGAATAGCCTACTCTTCTTATTTCTTATGATCTTATGGTCTACTTAATGAAGCAAGCCCAGATACACAACACACAGCTACTAGAGCAGAGCAAGGAGTGAAAGAATAAGCATCAGGGGTGTGAATAATGATTGACAATGCTATCAAAGGCAGCAAGTATATTATAAACCAGATCTAAACTAAACCATATTCCCTACTGTACTCAGCATTTGATGAAATATAATTCAGTGGAAAGAACATTATTGGAATATCAACTTTAACTGCAGATCATTTGCTAAGGGATTTTTAAAATGTCCATTTGACCAGCATTTCGTTAGAACACTAACCTCTCAACTTTCAACATTTGACAAATACCAGATGAGATTACAAAACTTTTGAGTGAGGTCACTTTGGTAATTTTGACCAAGTTCCCTATAAGTACACTGTGATGAAAGTTTAAAATATATTATTATTATTTATAAACTTGGCTCCTAAGTTGAGCTAAGTTTAATTTTTTGGTTTTAATCCTCTGTAGATGACATCCGTTTTTTTTGTGTGTCAAAAAGCCATTTTCTGAATCAGGGTTTCAAAACAGCCTTTCTGAGCTTGAATGAGCCTTACATTAAGTGACAGGATAGTTGTCTGGGGATAGAATTGCAGGAGTGTTTACTAAGTGAAATTTCTATGATTTACAGAAAAGAGTGGTGACCTCAACTAGGCTAGGTTCCGAAGAATAGCTCTATCAGAGTAGAAAGTTGGCCTTAATTCATGAATGCCATCTGGCCATTGGATCTGGAAAGAGATCTTAAGTTATTTTTGTTATGTCTCATCCTTAATATGCCAGTATACATTTAAGAGACACATTCATGATATAATCACTGCATCTCAGCATATAACCTTAGGATATAAGTGTATCAAAACCATCTTAACTAAAATCACTTGAAGCACGTAACACTGACAGAAGCTTTCTCATCAGTTATAATCTAATAATTTAATGCCAACCTGAACGCTGATATGCCTGGGAGTGTAATGTTTGTGTACAATAGTTGATTCAATAAAAATCGGACTCTTCAGTACCAGATTATTCACAGTTTTTCTTATCTATTCTGGGAGATAGCATAAGCATTGTTGCACTAAGCAAAAATGCCATGTAAAAATCTCATGTTAACTCAGTGAGTTAATTCGTCTGTGTGTCTCACAGACAGATGGAAAGAATTACATTTTGTGAACATGTAGAAAATCGTCAAAAGGAATTCCTTTCAATCAAAAAATATTAAAGTGAAGACAGGAGAGACAATTCATTGGGGTTGAAAATTTTTGAAGGAATTTTCTTGGAAAAAAATGTTAAATAGTCTCCTTATTTTGCTGTTTAATATAGGATCATTCAGAATTAAATCATTTCCTTATTTTGCTGTTTAACATAGGATCATTCAGAATTAAATCATTTCCTTATTTTGGTGTTTAATATAGGCTTTTTCAGGGTTGTCTACTCAATCTGGTTTTGTATAGGTTACTTATGTCCTTTTGACAAACGCACATTACCAGCCTCTTGTGGACATGTTAAGCGATTAAATACCATGTTAACTGAATTTCAAACTAAACTTTATGGTCTATCAAGTCAGGCTACAGTCTGGAATCTGACTTGTTCAGTACTACTGTAGGCTGGGTTTATACTGCCGTCGTTTAGCACAAAGCTTGCTGTAGTTTAAATTTAGAATGCTCATTTTACTCTAAGACCAGGAGAATAGTGTCAAACATGGTGACATTAGATGACAAGTTAGGTTGTTAAAACCTCACTGACGTTTAGTAGATGAATCCTATCTGTGTGTACTGAACAGAGCAGGACAGATTGAGTGATTAAATGAATACCCAGCAAATCATCAGCAACGCTCATGCCTGAATTTCAGTGAGAACTACAAGCAGAACAGAAGTGAGAAAACTGATTCGGGTAGATGGCAGGCAGACAATGAGCCCGCCTTCAAGCCTGCCACACTAAAGTGGAATTGTAAGTTGGTGACAGAAATCATGACAAATCGCTGGAGAGCTGGCAGGAGTCGCATGTGGCTATGCCCCTGTGTCACTGAGGCACTTGACAAGAGGACAGCAGACTGACTGAAAACTGCCTTTGGATTTTTATGCTCTTCTGCATGCTCCCAGATTTCCTGAATTTCTGTCAGTTTTAGTGGGTTAATGAGGACAGATGTGTTTTAGCATCATCACTATAACCAGCAAAAAAAATAACAGCAGAGAAACAAGCTTTCCAGCCTGAAAAATCCACACAGCAGTTGTGGTCTACAAAAGGTAGTTCCCACCCTCCTTCACTGAAGTCCACTGTTACCTCACATTCACCCACATCCCCCCCACCCCGCCCACAGTGTTTATTTAGCATCTTTGTAAATGTATCTGTGATATTCACTTCAACTGCTCCTTGTGGCAGTGAGATCCACTTTTGAATCATCCCCTGGCTAAAGGATCTTTGACTGAATCCTCAATTTGATTTTTTAGTGATTATCTTATGTTAATGTCTCTATTTATGGCCTCTTTTGCAAATGTAACCACCTCTTCAACATCTAGCCTATTTCATAACCTTAAAGAATTCTGTGAGGCTTTTCCTTACTCTTGTCTTTTGTAGAAAATAATGAGCCCCAAGTTTTGCAATCTTCCCTGACAGCATAACTTCACTCTTCTGGTATTTTGCTTGTGTGTCTTTTTCTACACTTTATCCAGCCCTCATTCAAGGTGGCACGGTGGCTCAGTGGTTAGCACTGCGGCCTCACAGTGGTTCAATTCCAGCCTCGCGTAACTGTCTGTGCAGAGTTTGCACACTCTCCCCGCGTGGGTTTCCTCTGGGTGCTCCGGTTTCCTCCCACAGTCCAAAGTTTTGCAGGCTAGGTGGATTGGCCATGCTAAATTGCCCGTAGTGTTCAGGGGTGTGTGGGTTAGAGGGGATTGGGTCTGGGTGGCAAACCATATGCTCCAGTTTCCTGCCACAGTCCAAAGATGAACAGTTTAGGTGAATTGGCCATGCTGAATTTCCTATAGTGTCCAAGAATGTGTTGGTTTGTTGGACTGGCCATGAAAAATGCAGAAATGTGAGATTTGGTGCTCCAAAGGGCAGTGTGGACTTGTTGGGCCAAAGGGCCTGTTTCTATACTGTATCTAATCTCTCATACACTTTTTATAATTCAACTATAACAGGAGAAAGTTCTAGCATAGAAAAAGAATGAAATCTAATCACTAAAAATTTTACTTCTGGTATATTTTGTTCTTTTCTGTCGTTCTGTGGTGGTGTGGCCCTGTTCATCTATTGTGAACAAGGGGTTTGAATCAGAAAAGGTTCTCATCTCTGTCCCAGCCCTGAGTTACAAGCCTGTCCAGCCTGTAAATCAGCATTGCTTTGAAGTGAGACATACAGTCTATGATTTACCAAATATATCTGCTATCTGCCTACAAAAACATAAAAAGGAAGAATAAGTTATCTTGTCCTATCTTCTGTCAAAATCTCACAGTCATCAGACCAAGTTGAAACCAAACACTATGCAAGGATGGGAGGGTGATTAATTGGAACTCATTTCTGTCAGTGCTACTTAATTCTGAAGAGATGATTCAAAACACTTCCATAGTTGTCGAATAATGCACTTCTTTCAAAGCAAAATGGTGCAATGTTCCCTTCAGAAAAACAATGCTGAGAGCTCTTTGCTTATTACATTGGGTCAGAAGTTTTATATGAAACCGTTCTATTCTATCTTCTCAGTATTTCTTTAGGTGAGACACTATTTGAAGTGAATTGGGAGAATGTAGAATTTCTTGGTAGTACATTTGATATTATTGTGAAGTTGGCCTGGTTGAACTCCTGGCACAGGGTATGACTGACTTGGGTGGTAAGTAGACCATACCGTTCCTTTATAACAAGTGTGAACCTGGATGAACACTGCAGGCCAAGCAGCATCTTAGGAGCACAAAAGCTGATGTTTTGGGCCTAGACCCTTCATCTCTGACACTTACTGGATAATACACAGCCCCCACACCTGGGATTACTGTTGTATCTCAACGAGAGACGAGGGAACTCATTGGAGAGGGAATACAGTACTGAGCTGTAGTGGGTGACTCTCAACTGCGCCCCCATCCTCCCTCCTGTCTCTGGAGCAGATGAGTGCTTTTGAATTTTTTTTCCATTCTTTCAGTGGTTAGCAATGCTGCCTTACAGCACCAGGGACCCGGGCTCAATTCCACTCTCGGGCAATGCCGAGTGGAGTTTGCACATTTTCCCTGCGTCTGCATGGGTTTCTAGGTGCTCCAGTTTCCTGCCACAGTCCAAAGATGAACAGTTTAGGTGAATGGCCATACTGAATTGTCCATAGTGTCCAAGGATGTGTTGGTTCGTTGGATTAGCCATGATAAATGCAGAAATGTGAGGTTTGGTGTGAATTTGAATTCTATGATTCTCAGTATGCGGTCATCACTAGTAGTTGTTCTTGTCCTGAAATGCCCTTGAGGAATCAATTGTGAGATGCCTTCATGAAATCCTTAACCCTAACCCTAGTGGGGTCCACGAAACAGTGCAGTCCATGTGCTGTTGGTGTACAGTAGTGCTGAATACAAGACCTGCCATGGGAGCCTGTAAACAGGCTTCCAAGGCTTTTCCTGTCATGTTGCTCCATGGGGTGAGTCTCACATTCATTCCACTTCATGGTTTAATCAGTGGCAGGAAGTGAAGCCTATCCTAGGTAGGAGTGGTAGGGGTGTGGAATGCATTGCTGGAGAGGGTAGTGGAGTCAGCCTCATGAGGGGCATTTAAGCAGCTATTAGATAGGCATATGGATGATTGTATGAAGTAGGGGTGGAGGTTAGATAGACCTTAGGATTAGGGTAAGAGTTCAGCACAACATTGTGGGCCAAAGGGACTGTGCTATGCTGTACTGTTCTATATTTTATGTTCTATGTTCTATGTCAGGTTGTCTGCAGACCACACGTTTCATCTGGATGGAGGCACAAAGTTGATGTGTCCACATTTGCTGGCCCCACCAGATTAAATACTCTATCACCAAAACCATCATAGGGGAAGGCAAAAGATTCCAGCACAGGACTTCAGCACAACAGCCGAGGCTGCATTCTGGTCAATTATCATCCCTCAATCAACAGCCCAATGACAGAGTGTGTGGTCATTACCACACAGCTAACTGTGGCAGCTTGCTGTGTTCAAATTTGCTGCCATGCTTTCATATTCCAACAGGGCCTCCACTTCAGAAATATTTCATTGGTTGTAAATGGGATTGGAATGTTTATGTTTGGTCATCAGGTAAGAGACTGTGAAGATAGCTTTTAAAATTGAATTCATTATCAATGGAGCACAGAACTGTTCATAATTCCTTTACATTAGATGTGACATTCAAACAGAGTCCTCCTTGCCTCCTCTAAACGTTGTTGTTGGATATCCATGTTCTCATGACACGAATTGAAGGATGGGGTAACAGTCAACTAAGTTAACTTAACGTTTCCAATAAAGACATCTCATTACATACATAGTCATAGCTGCCTCAAGTACTTTATCACGTATGAAATACTTTGAGCTGCTTTCCAAAAGACAGATAATGTAAGACCTGTTCTTTGATTCAAATTACTTTCGTAAAACTCATGCTTGCCACAGTTCCCAGCTTCATTATACTAACATTGCGTCAATAACATAGTGTAGATTTACACATCAAGAACTAGCAATAAAACCTTTCTCAAAACCGAGATGTTAAACTTCTATGCGTTCATAAGCTATTCGAGCTTTCTGCTGTCAATGAACCAATAATTCTGAAGGATCCAATTAATGCGTTTGTGCATCATATATAAGCTAAAGAAACACAATTTGCCAGTTATTTATGCACTGTGCAGGAGCTGAGAAGACATAGTAAACTGTTGTAAAATATTATTTGTCAAAATTTTATTGTGCATTTGATTGCACAGGCCCCATATTAAGGAAGTTACAAAGCAATAAAGTTACAAAAGGATTAGAGAGGTGTTAATCACTCAACCTTTCTTTCAGGGTCAGATCCGTAAACAATATTCTTGAGAAAGCTGCAGCATCCTGCACAATAAGCCATTGGGACAAGAAACCAAAGCAGTTGGCTGGACAGCCAGCTTGCAATGCAAAGTGCATTGCCAACAACATGTGTTCAATCCTTGTACCCGTTGAGGTCACCACAGAAGACGCTCCTTCTCAAAATCTCTCGTCACCTGAGGGGTAGTGACTTTTAGGATAAATCACCACCAATCACCTCTCTCTAATGAGACAACACCCCAATGGTCTGGAGGAACACAACAGATCAGGGAGCATCAGAGGAACAGGAAAGCCAGTGTTTCAAAATGTCAACTTTCCTGCTCCTCCAATGATGCCTGACCAGCTGTGTTCCTCCAGCTCCAGATTGTGTTGACTTTGGCTCTGGCATCTCCAGTTCTTGCTACCTCTGAACCCTATGGTCTGGTCCGACACTAGTAACTTTCCTATATTTTGACTTGGAAAAGTCTGGAGAGAATTGAAAACGTCCTCTATCCATTCAGCCTGTCCCATAGTTATGGAAGCTTACACATTATTCTTGTTTTTATTGCATACCATTGTTACCTAATTAAAATTAGGCACCTCTCCAGGAAAAGAGACCTATTCTTTCCATGCCAGCAAACAGTTTGAATCACATTTATCTATCCACTACTTTTAAGTCTCAATTCCCTTATCCAATCTAACTTTGGTCTAAATGTCAACCAGAAATCCTGGAATGTGTCCATGGCCTTGTAAACTCCATTTGTAAAGATATGCCTCTGCTCCAAATATCTTATGTTTAATCTTATTTGGCCCTTCATTCTTGGCCCCTCAAATATTGGAAAAGTTCTACTTTTACCTTTTTTTGTCCTGTTCTGGGAACATCGGGGACAAGAATAGGTCATTCAGCTCCTCGTGCCTGTGTGAATGGTTCGTGTCCCATCTGTAGCAAATTACCTATTACCCACCTTTGCTCAATAACTCTTAAGATTGTGGCTCAGCAGAAACCTATGCGTTTCATTTTGAAAGGTCCAAGTGATGCAGAATTTATTGCTGCACAGGAGAGCTCAAACCAAAAACCTTTATGTGAATACATGCTCCCTGATTTTGATTCTAAATGGCCTGATTTTAACTGTTAGATTATGTCTCCATGTTATTCATTTTCATGCAAGAGGCAATAGTCCCTCTCCATCTACACTATCAAACCCCTTCTATAATCTTAATTAAATACCTCGACCAGATCATCTCTCAGTATTCATAACTGAATAGTTTCCTCAAGTCTGGTTTATACATCCTATCCTCATAGTTTCACCCTCCAGGACGAGTGTTAGTTTGGTGTTTCTACACTGCATACTCTCCAAAGTCAGTTCCTCCAACCTTAGACAATTTAATCATATCAGGTAGCAACTGGAACTGTTATAATAAACAAGACCCAGTGATTCAAACCTTTCTTCCAAATAGCATTTTCCAGGGAATGTATTGGACCATCTATAAACTGTAGTATCTTCCCTGTACTGTGACTCCTAATATTTCTCACAGTAGCCTGACTGTAGTCTTATTATTGTTTTATATAGACTTGTCATTATCACTTGGCTTGTGTGCTCTGTACTACTTGTGATGAAATATGGAATTGCATTAGCTTTCTTCGTTGTAGCAATATCAACTCAAAGTGCTAACTTTGAAGTCCTATGAACCTGTCCCACTAAATCTTCCTGCTCTTTAATGCATCAAACTCACTTCTATCCAGACTATAATTACAGCAGTCATATATTTATTTAACAAAATGCATTACCTCGTGTTGAGTTCCATCCATCACCTGTTATCAAGGCCATAACTTCTCTCGTCTTCTCCACTTGCTATTTTGACAATTATTTTGAAGTTTCTGATGAGAAGGGCCAAAGATTTAGCTGGAACTGCATATCACTGAGCCGTACAGCACAGAAACAGACTCTTCAGTCCAACACGTCATGCCAACCAGATGTCCAAAATTAATCTAGCCCCATTTGCCAGCATTTTTCCCACATCCCTGTAAACCCTTCTGACTCATGTAGTTATCCAGATGGCTTTTAAAAGTTGTAATTGTATCAACCTCCACCAGTTCCTCTGGCAGCTCATTCCATATTTGCACCACCCTCTGTGAGAAATAAGTTGCCCTTTCGGCCCCTTTTAAATCTTTCCCCTCTCACCTTAAGCCTATGCCCCTCTCATTCTGGACTCTTCTACCCTGGGAAAAAGCCTTGATTATTAACCCTATCCATACCCCTCATGATTTTATAAACCTCCATAAGATCACCGCTCATCTTTCAATGCTCCAAGGAAAATAGCCCCAGCCTACTCAGCCTCTCCCTATAGCTCAAACCTTCCAACCCAGGCAACATCTTTGTAAATCTTTTCTGAGCCCTGTCATGTTTCACAAAATCTTTCCTTTAGCAGGGAGATCAGAACTGAATGTAGCATTCCACAAGTGGCCTAACCAATGTCCCGTACAGCTGTAATGTGACGTCCCAACTCCTATATTCAATGCACTGCCCAATAAAGACAATACATTGTGGAGCTGGAGGAACACAGCAGGCCAGGCAGCAACAAAAGGTGAGGAAAGTTAACGTTTCGGGTCAGGACCCTTCTTCTGAAAAGGAAGGGTTTAGAGGGATGTGAACAAAATGCTGGTAAATGGGACTGGATTAATTTAGGATATCTGGTTGGCATGGATGAGTTGGACTGAAGGTTCCATTTCCATGATGTACAACTTCTGCTGAAGAAGAGTCTTGACCTGAAACATCAACTTTCCTGTTCCTCTGATTGTGCCTGGCCTGCTGTGTTCCTCCAGCTCCGCAATGTGTCTTCCCTGACCCCAGCATTTGCAGTTCTTGCCACTTCCACTGGCCAATAAAGGCAAGTTTACAATGTTAAGATTAAAACTGACTTCTCAAATTGATTTACAATATGTTTCTCTTTTCTTAACAGAGTCAAAGACGTGAGAAATATTTGATTCCTGGTAAGTTTTGCGTTTTGTTCATGGATGGTGTTTTCACAAATGTAACAGTGGCTTCAGTGCACTAGTTGGCTTGCTCTGGTCATTTGAGGTCTACCTCTGTTGTCAGCACCTGTGGGTTCAGTCTGTGGCAGCAATAAATGCACATCACCTGAAACATGGTGTTAGTGTGGGACAGCTGAAAATGGGTAGACTTTCCAAGGCGTAAGAAAGCTAACTTCTGAAAGAAATGTGAGGAACAGGTATATGAAAATAGCAGTCTACAGTAATGAATTAGTGAATGAGTCAAAGTGGCTATACATTTCATAGTCCCCTGTTGCTGAATTGAAATTGAAGGAGGAGACGGAATTGGAATAAAATAAATAAAAGAACAGTGGATGCTGGAAATCTGAAACAAAAACAGAAGTTGTTAGAGAAACACAGCAGGTCTGGCAGCATCTATACAGAGAGAAAACAAGGTTAATGCTTCAAGTCCAATGCGCTATTTTTTGCAGAAGTGGAATGATTTCTAACCTGTAGCAAAACTGTGGAATATAGACAGTTAATTTTGGAACAAAACTGAGCACAAAGATTTGTAAACCAACTATCAGAACTGAGGAAAGGTAGCTAAGAACTGTATCATAGACTGTATCATACCACTGAGGGGCAGACAAGCCAGACTTTGTAGGTGCCTTTTGAATTCATATTAATGTTACTTGGAAATGTTTATTCTTTATTTTATTCATTTGTGGGATGTGGGCGTCTCTGGCTGGTCAGCATTTATTACCCATCCCTAGTTGCCCTTGAGAAGGTCACGGTGAGCTGCCTTCTTTATTCAACATCAGATCTCAGAAGGAAAGGAAGATATATGATGAATAAATGCATGCTGTGTTACACTGAGCTGAATTCCTTGGGTCTGGAGAACTGAAAGATGACCTCACTACAGCACTGCCTAATGCAAAGAAATCTGACCATAGCAATGGCTCTGCTGGGGTGTGTGTGAGACATCTGAAGTTGTCAATTCTCAGCTAGAACATTTAATAGGAGAACAGATGAGGCTTTGCAATATACTAAGAGAGCACATGAAGAAAACACATTGGGATAAAGGAAGAGACAATTACACAAAAAAACCAGAAAGATCAAGACCAGAGGAAAGAAAACTGATGTTGCGAAGGACGTTTAAAAAATGGAAGCATGTCCAGCGTAAGGAAAGCAGAGTTCTATCTGCAAAGCTGAATGATTTACATACAATTGTTTAACAAGAGAGGACCAATGGCTGCTGGATGGATACAAGCTGATAATTCTGACAAATCACTTTCCATCCTCCAACAGATTTGTGTCATCAGCTACATCGATGATGAGTGTTTGTGACTGTCAGAATGATGGCCACCGAAGGAGAACATCAAGCGAAATCAAAATATCAGACAGACACTCAATGTAAGATTGTGAGTTCCCAGGTGAAATAGCTTGAAATGGTGACCCAAAGATTAAGCCCTCAAAAGAAATGTTGAGGCTATGTGATGGAATGATACTCATGCCAAGAGAATAAATACAGTTGAGAACCTCAGGCTATGGGAGAAAATAACATCAGCATTTCTAGATAGTAGACTTTAAGCAAAATCCACTGATTTCTGCTAGAGTAGATCTAAGCTTCGACTAGTAACTCTAAACATGCCAAATGAGATCAGCAGTGTCCTGCAGTCCATGAAACCATTGGAATCTTTTTATCAGTCAAAGTTGTTTTCACAAGTTTTAGAGGCCTTCCTGGTGAAAATCATTCTGAAGTGGATATGAGAATGAAACCAACACAGCATCCACTGAGGAGAATTCCAGCTGACCTCAAATCCAGCCTGACAGAAAAGGTAGAAGGTCTGCAAGAGCTGGGGCTAATGCAGAAAGTTACAACTCCAACATACTGAATCAGCAACGAAAGAACCCGGAAAATGGGGAGCATGTATAGATCTGAAGGATCTCAATAAGGCATCAAAAATATCTCGTTACTCCATGCCAACCATCAAAGAAAATTAACTACAATCTGTCACAGTGAAGATCTTTAATTTATGCAATGCAAACAATAGTTCCAGGCATGTGAAACTAGATGAAAGCAAGACTTTTCAAATGACGCTCTGGACCCATTCAGGAGATACATATAGTTGTGTAGGTTCTTTGGCGTTAACTCTGTCCTAAAAGAGCATAAAATTCGGGCTGCGTGATATAGACAGTGATCACTCTGGAGTGGAAGTAATTATGGATGTTAGGACATGGATATCGAGACACAATGAAAGAGGCCAACATAGACTAAAATCAGAATCTCCTCCGTTCCCTCCGTTCCAACCCCAACCTCACCATCAAACCCACAGACAAGGGAGGCGCAGTGGTAGTATGGCGCACTGACCTCTACATCGCCAAGGCTAAACGCCAACTCTCCGACACCTCCTCCTACCGCCTCCTTGATCATGACCCAACCCCCAAGCACCAAGCACCAAACCATCATCTCCCAAACCATCCATGACCTCATCACCTCAGGTGACCTCCCACCCACAGCCTCCAACCTCATTGTTCCCCAATCCCACACCGTCCGCTTCTATCTCCTTCCCAAAATCCACAAACCCGCCTGCCCTGGCCGACCTATTGTCTCTGCCTGTCTGCTCCACCTACCTAGACTCCATTTTCTCCCCCTTGGTCCAGGAACTCCCCACCTACGTCCGTGACACCACCCACACCTCCTCCAGAACTTCCAATTCCCTGGCCCCCAACACCTCATTTTCACCATGGATGTCCAGTCCCTATAGACCTGCATTCCTCATGCAGATGGCCTCAAGGCGCTCCGCTTCTTCTTGTCCCGCAGGCCCGACCAGTCACCCTCCACCGACGCCCTCATCCGCCTAGCCGAACTCATCCTCACCCTCAACAATTTCTCTTTCGATTCCTCCCACTTCCTACAGACATGTGTACTCGCATGGCCCCAAGCTATCGCTGCCTCTTTGTAGGTTACGTGGAACTGTCCCTCTACCGCACCTACACTGGCCCCAAACCCCACCTCTTCCTCCATTACATTGATGACTGTATCAGCGCCGCCTCTTGCTCCCAAGAGGAGCTTGAATAGTTCATCCACTTCACCAACACCTTCCACCCCAACCTCAAGTTTACCTCGGCCATCTCCAACCCATCCCTCACCTTCCTGGACCTCTTTGTCTCCATATCAGGCAACCAGCTAGAAACTGATGTCCATTTCAAGCCCACCGACTCCCACAGCTACCTAGAAAACACCTCCTCCCACCCACCCCCCTGCAAAAATTCCATCCCCTACTCCCAATTCCTTCGGCTTCACCCAATCTGCTCCCAGGATGATGCATTCCACTCCCGCACAGCCCAAATGGCTGTGTTGTTCAAGGATAGCAACTCCCTCCCCAGCAGTGGTTGAGAACACCCTTCACGGTGTCTCCCGCATTTCCCGCAACACATCCCTCACACCCCGCCCCCACAATAACTGCCCTAAGAGAATCCCCCTCGTCGTCACACACCACCCTACCAACCTCCGGATACAACGCATCATCCTCCGACACTTCCGCCATCTACAATCTGACCCCACCACCCAAGACATTTTTCCATCCCCACCCTTGTCTACCTTCCGGAGAGACCACTCTCTCCATGACTCCCTTGTCCGCTCCACAGTCCCCTCCAACCCCACCACACCCGGCACCTTCCCCTGCAACCGCAGGAAGTGTTACACTTGCCCCCACACCACCTCCCTCACCCCCATCCCAGGCCCCAAGATGACTTTCCATATTAAGCAGATGTTCACCTGCACATCTGCCAACGTAGTATACTGTATCTGTGACACCACCCACGCCCTCCACCTCCTCCAGAACTTCCAATTCCCTGGCCCCCAACACCTCATTTTCACCATGGATGTCCAGTCCCTATACACCTGCATTCCTCATGCAGATGGCCTCAAGGCCTTCCACTTCTTCCTGTCCCGCAGGCCCGACCAGTCACCCTCCACCGACGCCCTCATCCGCCTAGCCGAACTCGTCCTCACCCTCAACAAATTCTCTTTCGATTCCTCCCACTTCCTACAGACATGCGTACTCGCATGGCCCCAAGCTATGCCTGCCTCTTTGTAGGTTACGTGGAACTGTCCCTCTTCCACACCTACACTGGCCCACCATTGTGGCTTCCTCTACATTGGGGAAACCAAGCGGAGGCTTAGGGACCGCTTTGCAGAACACCTCCGCTGGGTTCGCAATAAACAACTGCACCTCCCAGTCGCGAACCATTTCAACTCCCCCTCCCATTCTTTAGATGACATGTCCATCATGGGCCTCCTGCAGTGCCACAATGATGCCACCCAAAGGTTGCAGGAACAGCAACTCAAATTCCGCTTGGGAACCCTGCAGCCCAATGGTATCAATGTGGACTTCACCAGCTTCAAAATCTCCCCTTCCCCACCACATCCCACAACCAGTCCAGCTCGTCCCCGTCTTCCTAACCTGTTCTTCCTTTCACCTATCCCCTCCTCCTACCTCAAGCCACACCTCCATTTCCCACCTACTATCCTCATCCTGCCCCCTTGACCTGTCCATCCTCCCCGGACTGACCTATCCCCTCCCTACCTCCCCACCTATACTCTCCTCTCCACCGATCTTCTCCTCTATCCATCTTCGGTCTGCCTCCCCCTCTCTCCCTATTTATTTCAGAACCCTCTCCCCATCCCCCTCTCTGATGAAGGGTCTAGGCCCGAAACGTCAGCTTTTGTGCTCCTGAGATGCTGCTTGGCCTGCTGTGTTCATCCAGCTTCACACTTTGTTATCTCAGAATCTAGAGTGACAGCTGGCGACAGATGGCCAGATGAACCCGAAACTAATCACAAAAAAGATTAAATCAATGATGCTTGAAGTCAGGAACTTAGGTAATGTACTGACGGCAAGAGGATTTCTGCTAGATCCTGACAGATGTTGAAAACAGTGTAACAATTCACTGGATTTGTGAACTATCTAGTAAGGCTCCTGCCCAGTTTGTGATCACAGTACCAACATCAACACTCTCTCAGTGCTAACAATGTGCAGCGGTATCGTGACGCAGTAAAAAGAAGCAGCTTTCCCGAGAACCAAGCCACTCATGACAACAGTACTTGTGTGGTGGTATTACAATGCCAATAATGAAGTTGGCATGCACTGTGATGCCAGGCAGGACTTAGTGCAACTGTAATGTACACAGCAAGAGATAACCAGTTGGTATTTGCATCCGGACTGTTAATGTAAACTGAATGATCCTATGCTCAGATTGAGAAAAAGTCCCAGGCTTGGTCTTTGCTGATAAACATTTTAACAATGGTGGCTTTGGGGAGACAAGGTGACAGTGGAGTCTGGCCACAAGCCAGTTCCAACCCTTTCTACTTGTCCCTAAGCACCCGCAAAATATTTTACTTGATTTGCAGAGACAGCATCTGGCTGTGACATCCCAAACAGGGCAGTGAATGTGTATTGCTGACACGCTGTTGAGAGTACCAGTCTATATGAGTAACATTGAGTTTGCTAAGATGAAACATGAAGAGTCTGTACCTATGTACCAAAGTACCTTGTACCTAACATGGCTCCATAAGTGGCAACTTGTAAGCTTTTCATTGTATCATTTGAGTACACTTGCCAATAAAGCTAATTAATTCCAGTCCTCCAAATTTAACAGAAAGTAGCAGCTTTAGGGACATTTAAGCAACTCTTGGATAGGCACATGGATAATAGTAAAATGTAGGGTGTGCATGTTAGTTTGATCTTAGAGTAGGATAATAGGTTGGCACAACATCATGGGCTGAAGGGCCTGTACTGTGTTGTGCTGTTCGATGTTCTATGTTCTATGCTTATGTGCTCTGCATGCCATCACTGATGCAATCAAATTGAAGCTGAATAGCAAGCATTTTGCTGAAACTGAGCAGAATGTACAAGACACAAGAGTTCAACTGTTAGTGGAAAGCAGTGAGGAAAGAAAGGTGTAAAAGCATTAAGGGCAACTCTGTCGTGAAAGACAGAATTGGCCATATAGAAATTGAGTGATAGTCAAAGGTGGCATCTTGGACAAACAAAACAATGTAATTATCCCTCAGGGGATAAGGAAAGAGAAGCTCATAGGCGTCCATGCAAGCCATCAAAGAATTGAGTTCTGAAGAAGAGTTGTATTGGACTTGAAAAAGTTAACTCCGTTTCTCTTTTCACAGATGCTACCAGACCTGGAGAATTTCTCCAACATTCTGTGTTTGTTTCCAATTTCCAGCATCCACAGTATTTAGCTTTCATCAAGTAGTCTGAGGAAGGCAAGAGTGGTGATCTACAGGCCCAGAACAAGGGCCACATTTAGTGTAGTGCCTATACTGAAGGCCAAGTGAAGCAAGCCAGAGGGACAATAATGAAACATGACATTCCCAGGTAGACCATGAGTGAAGTCAGAAGTCGCGCAGCACCAGGTCATTGTTCAACAGGTTTATTTGAAATCACAAACTTCCATACCACTGCTCCTTCATCAGGTGAAGTCCAACACTGGCACCTCTACGTCATGACCATGGATGAAGCATATAGTAAGGTATCCAGAGACTCTGACACAGAAATGAACCAAGCATGCATTAGATATTGGAATTGATGAGAGGAGGAAGGTACTGAGATGGTACAAGGAGAGGGGTTAGGAGCAGAGTGGAGAATGAGTGAGAAAAAAAATGAATGTCAACTTGTTCTTGATTAGAAATTTTAACCCTTAACATTGAACATTCGAACCGTAAATAATCGAAAATCCAACAAGCATATAAATGTTTAACAGATTCGATTTTTCTTTCACCTTCAAGTAGAATTAATAAATTCCTAATATTGATCCAATGCAGAGTGATTTATCAGAGGTTGGTGTATAAAGTCCTGCTTCTGGCTGACTAAAACTATGCCTGTCACTGAAAGGTGATTTAAGCCAGTTAAAAGTACACCAGCTGCACAAACTGATGATTCCATTTGGAGAGCCAATGGCAATGAAACCAGTCACTCTGTCACATTAATATTGAATGAATGAAATTCTGAGTAGGAGGACAATAATTAAATGGTAGGAATATTATACGAAGCACCAAGCATGACAAGGTACTGCAACACTTCTGCTAATAAGGGACTGTGATCCATCAATGACATGTTTATGGAAACCCAAGATTATTCACACCTCTGAAGAGATGTCAAATTTTGTTTAAATATTTGTTGCTGTCTTTAATTAAAATGGACAGCCTCTGATCAAGTAGATAATCTCAGGCACACTTCAACAGTTAAACCCAAGCTCCAGTCGCAAGGCTTCTTTACTGAATCAGGGAATGTGCTCTCTGTTAGAATTGAGTGTTTGACACTTGATGAAAGCAGGATACTCCCGATGGAAAAATTGGCACTATTGCTGAAAATAGACTTCGTTTACACTTTGGATTTGACCAATGAAAATTTATGAAGACAGATGATGAATTGCTTTCAAAAGCTAGACTTCCTTCCTTAAATTTTAAATAATGGAAAATAATGGCTATCATCAGTCACATGATTCAAGCTAACCACAATTCATGGAAAGATCCAGTCAGCACAGAGCACAGAGCCTTCTGGAATTTCATACCTCCCATTGCCTGGGCATTGCAGTAAAAAACCACGGACATTATAACGTAAGAAACGGGAGCAGGAGTAGGCCCTGTGGCCCATCAAGCCTGTTCTGTCGTACAATAAATTATGGCTGACTTTTTTGTGAACTCAGCTCAGCTTATCCATCTGCTCACCATAACCCTTAATTCCTTACTGTTCCAAAAATCTATCTTTGCTTTAGAAACTTTCAATGAGGAAACCTCAACTGCTTCACTGGGCAGGCAATTCCACTGATTCACAACCTTTTGGGTGAAGAAGTTCCTCCTCAACTCAGTCTGAAATCTGGTCCCCCTTCTTTTGGCGCTATGCCCCTTAGTTCTAGTAAACAGCTAGTTCTGAACAAATGATGGGGCACGGAACATACAATGCTCGATGCGATACTAACAATGCCATTTGTCTTATACTATTTAACAATGGTTAGGACTAAGAAGCAAAGAAACTACCTCATTATCTAGAGTCGAGTGGTTGCTTTGGACTAGCATAGACCCAAAGGGCGGACAGGCCTTTTCTGTGCTGCAGGTCTCAATGACCCGAAAGCTCTATTGTTCTGTGACTCTGAGGCACCCTGTCAGATGATCAATAATTCATGGCCCATGGATTGCTTGACAGTAATTTTTGGATTGACTTGCTATAGCTCATGGAGAGCTAGCCCACTGTGAGCAATATAAGAATCCTTCATTCACCTGAAAAGTGGACCAATCACAAGGCCATTCCTCTAAACACTACAAGATAGGTTTGACAAGAACAGTATATGCAAAAGAAACCTGTATTGGTCAGTGCATTGGTTTTTATTAAATCTTTTCTGAATACTTTCAAGTTTCACAACATCCCTCCTATAGGAGGGTGCTATATCTTCACAGATGCTGGAAAAGCTCAGCAACTCTGGCAGCATCTGTGAAGGAAAAAATAGAGATAACATTTTGGGTCCGGTGACCCTTCCTCAGAATCTCCAGCAATTTTGTTTTTGTTGGGAAAAGATTTACAAGGACATTGCCAGGTTTGGAGGGTTTGAGCTATAGGGAGAGGATGAGTAGGCTGGGGCTATGTTGACTGGAGCATTAGACGCTGCGGGGGGGTGGGGGGGGGGGTGACCCTATAAAAGTTTATGAAATAATGAAGGGCATGGATTGGGTGAATAGACAAGCTCATTTCCTCAGTGTAGGGGTGTCCAAAACTAGAGGGCATAGGTTTAAGGTGAGAGGTGAAAGATTTAAAAGGGACCTAAGGGGAAACATTTTACATAAAGCGTTGTGTGTGTATGGGACGAGCTGCCAGAGGAAGTGGTGGAGGCTGGTTATAATTACAACATTTAAAAGGCATCTGGATGGGTGTTGAATAGAAAGGATTTAGAGGGATAAGAGCCAAATGCTGGCAAATGGGGCTAGATTTATTTGGGATATCTGGCCAGCGTAGACAAGTTGGACCAAAGGATCTGTTTCCGTGCTGTGTTCTTCACTTGCCAGGATGGGCACAGCATTAACAACACTTAAGAAGCTTGAAAACATCCAGGACAAATCAGCGGCATGATTGGCACTGCATCCACAAACATCCACTCCCTCCATCACTGGTGCTCAGTTGCAGCAGAGTTTACTATCTACATGATGCACTGCAGAAATTCATCAAAAATCCTTAAATAGCACCTTGTGAAGCCATAATCACTTCTGTCTAGAAGGACAAGAACAGCAGAAACATGGGAACACCACCCCCTGCAAGTTCCCCTCCAAGCCTCTCACCATCCTGACTTGGAAATATACCACCGTTCCTTCAGTGTCACTGGGTCAAAATCCAGGAATTCCTGTCCTTAACACCTTGTGGGTCTACCTCCAGCTCATGGACTGCAGCGGTTCAAGAAGGCAGCTCACCACCACCTTCTCAAGGGCAATTAGGGACGGGCAATAAATGCTAATGAGTCACTAATGCCTACATCCCATTAATGAATTTTTAAAAAATCTCTTATTTCATGCACAATTTGTACATAAATCAGAATGCATTACAGGACAAAATAAAGCAGCTGTTTGTAAATAGAGGCTATGTTTCTATGTTGGGTCTTTAAAATTATACCCCAGTGTTGGATCAAATTGGTAGATATGACTGATGTTAATTGAGTGTTCATAAATCAGGGACAACCTGTACCTTAAAGTGGAGAAAACATTTCCTCGATCCTTTGCCTTCTGTGCACAGTCTGATGAAATGCAGCAGCCCAGCAAAGAGGATGCTAATTCTACCCAAACACAAGCTCTCTTCCTGTCACCTGACCACAGGGTGTCATATCAATATCAGACAAATAGCAGTGTGATTTGGTGGGCTACAGTCCAGGAATTCTAACATTCTGTCGAAGTGGCCATCTTCAGTCACCCTGGACGATAACATAGCAGCCAAGCTCAATCCCACAGATTGCATGAGATTCGTTTTCCAGCAGGATTGTAATGCAGTGCACGATCTCTGGCTGATAACTCAGGGGTACAGAGGCCACCTGAAGTCATCCCAACTACGAAGGCAGCAAAGATTGGCTCATACAAGCCGCTGTGATTATCATATTAAGCATTGTACTGACTCATTGAGTTATTAAGCACATTTTGTTCTCTGACATTAATTAATCCAAAATCAAAACAATTTTAAGGGTGAACCAGCATCATGTTAACAGCTATCCTTACTGTACCAATCAAAACAGAATAGACATCTCATTGGCAGATAGTGAAATTCAGGGTAGCATAATAATAAATGCCTGTTAGTAGCAATTTCTAAGTACTTTACCAAAATTTTAAACTGTGAAGCTGAAAAACAGCAGTGATGGGTTTCTATCTGCTGTTATTTAGTAATCATTTTTGACTGAGTATTAACTCTCTGATCCTTGAGTGTAGGTGTTGGGACATCACACTTGAGGACTGACAGGACATTGGTGAGGCTTGTTCTGGAGGAGTGTGTGCAATTCTGGTGGCCCTGTTATACAAAATATACCATGAAACTGGAGAGGGTTTGGAAAAGATTCACCAGGATATTGCTGGGAATTGAGTGCTTGAGTTATAAGGAAGAGGCTGCATAGGGCTGGGGCTTTTTTCACTGGAGTGTAGGAGGTTGAGAAGTGACCTTATAGAGGTTTGTAAAATCATGAGGTGCATGGATGGGATGATTAGCACAGGTGTTTTCCCTTAGGTGGGGGTGTTCAAATCTTGGGGGTCAGATTTTTAAGATGAGGGGATAAAGATTTGAAAAGGACATGGGGGGCAACTTTTCTTTTTTACACAGAGAGTGGGTGGAGTGTGAAATGAACTGCCAAAGAAGTGGTGGATGTAGGTACAATTACAACATTGAAAAGACATCTGGGTAAGTACATGAATAGCAAAGATTTGGAGAGATATTGGCCAGACTCAGGCAGATGGGGCTAGTTTAGTTTGGGATTATAGGTGGCATGGGCTGGTTGGACGGAAGGGTCTGTTTCCATACTGTATGAATCTATGACTCTTTCAGAATTGCACAGGGTATTTGTGAGAACCTTGCGATACTCACTGTCGATGACAGTGACGGTGTCACTCAATCACGCAGAATGTGTTTGTGTGGTTGCGTTCCCCGAAACACTACTCGAGTATTGTCTCCCACCTATCCTCCTCCTCTAACCCAAAAAAAGGTTCTGTGTGCCTGATTGGTAAGGTTACAAGTATATTTTTTATTCGTTATTTTTTAACAGATTCTTTGGGAATTTAGAATAATGGGAACGGAGGTCGGGGCAGTTGAATGTTCCTCCTGCAGAATGTGGGAGGTAAGGGTCACCTCTAGTGTCCCTGCTGACTACATCTGCGGGAAGTGCACCCAACTCCAGCTCCTTGAAAACCGCGTTAGGGAACTGGAGCTGGAGCTGGATGAACTTCGGATCATTCGGGAGGCAGAGGGAGTTATTGAGAGGAGTTACAGGGAGGTAGTCACTCCTCAAGTACAGGAAAAAGGCAGATGGGTTACAGTCAGGGGACGGAAAGGGAACTGGCAGGCAGTGCAGGGATCTCCTGTGGCCATTCCCCTCAACAATAAGTATACCGTTTTGGATACTGTTGGGGGGGACGACTTACCAGGGGAAAGCAGTGAGGCACAGGTCTCTGGCACAGAGTCTGTCCCTGCTGCTCAGAAGGGAAGGGGAAGAGGAGCAGAATATTAATCATCGGGGACTCCATAGTTAGGGGGACAGATAGGAGGTTCTGTGGGGACGAGAGAGACTCACGGTTGGTGAGTTGCCTCCCAAGTGCCAGGGTACGTGATGTCTCAGATCGTGTTTTTGGGATCCTTAAGGGGGAGGGGGGGCAGCCGCAAGTCGTGGTTCACATTGGCACCAACGGCATAGGTAGGAAGAGTGATGGGGATTTAAGGCAGAAATTCAGGGAGCTAGGATGGAAGCTGAGAGCTAGGATGAACAGAGTTGTTGTCTCTGGTTTGTTGCCCGTGCCACGTGCTAGTGAGGCGAGGAATAGGGAGAGAGAGGAGTTGAACACGTGGCTACAGGGATGGTGCAGGAGGGAGGGTTTTGGATTCTTGGATAATTGGGACTCTTTCTGGGGTAGGTGGGACCTCTACAAGCAAGATGGTCTTCACCTGAACCAGAGGGGTACTGATACCCTGGGGGGGAAAATTTGCTAAGGCTATTCGGGTGGGTTTAAACTAATTCAGCAGGGGGATGGGAACCAAAATTGTAGTTTGAGTATAGAAAAGGTTGAGAGTAGGGAGGTCCGAAATAAAGTTTCAGGCTAGCAAGATGGCACCAGCAAGCAAGAAGTTGGTTTGAAGTGTGTCTACTTCAACGCCAGGAGCGACCGGAATAAGGTGGGTGAACTTGCAGCATGGGTTAGTACCTGGGAATTCGATGTTGTGGCCATTTCGGAGACATGGATAGAGCAGGGACAGGAATGGTTGTTGCAGGTTCCGGGATTTAGATGTTTCAATAAGAACAGAGAAGATGGTAAAAGGCAGGGAAGTGTGGCATTGTTGGTCAAGGACAGTATTATAGTTGCAGAAAGGATGTTTGGGGACTCGTCAACTGAGGTAGTATGGGCTGAGGTTAGAAACAGGAAAGGAGAGGTCACCCTGTTGGGAGTTTTCCATAGGCCTCCAAATAGTTCCAGAGATGTAGAGGAAAGGATAGCAAAGATGATTCTCGCTAGGAGTGAGAGAGACTTTCCAAATATTGACTGGGAACACTACAGTTCGAATACTATAGATGGGTCAGTTTTTGTCCAGTGTGTGCAGGAGGGCTTCCTGGCACAGTATGTAGACAGGCCAACAAGGGGTGAAGCCACATTAGATTTGGTACTGGGTAATGAGCCTGGCCAGGTGTTAGATTTGGAAGTAGGTGAGCACTTTGGTGATAGCGATCACAATTCTGTTATGTTTACTTTAGTGATGGAAAGGAATAGGTGTATACCACTGGGCAAGAGTTATAGCAAGGGGAAAGGCAATTACGATGAGATTAGGAAAGATTTAGGAGCATAGGATGGGGAAGGAAACTGCAGGAGATGGGCACATTAGAAATGTGGAGCTTATTCAAGGAAAAACTCCTGTGTGTCCTAGATAAGTATGTACCTGTCAGGCAGGGAGGAAGCTGTAGAGCGTGGGAGCCGCGGTTTATGAAGGAGGTGGAATCTCTGGTCAAGAGGAAGAAGAAGGCTTATGTTAGGATGAGATGTGAAGGCTCAGTTAGGGTGCTTGAGGGCTACGAGGTAGACAGGAAAGACCTAAAGAGAGAGCTCAGAAGAGCCAGGAGGAGACATGAGAAGTTGTTGGCCGATAGTATCAGGGTAAACCCTAAGGTTTTCTATAGGTATTTAAGGAATAAAAGAGTGACGAAAGTAAGATTCGGGCCAATCAAGGATAGTAGTGGGAAGTTGTGTGTGGAGTCAGAGGAGATAGGGGAAGAACTAAATGAATATTTTTCAACAGTATTCACTCAAGAAAACGACTAGGTGGGATTGAGGTTCACAAGGAAGTGATGTTAGAAATCCTACAGAGGGTGAAGATAGATAAGTCCCCTGGGCCGGATGGGATTTATCCTCGGATCCTCTGGGAAGCCAGGGAGGAGATTGCTGAGCCTTTGGCATTGATCTTTAATTCGTCATTGTCTATAGGAATAGTGCCAGATGACTGGAGGATAGCAAATATGGTTCCCTGTACAAGAAGGGGAGTAGAGGCAACCCTAGTAATTATAGACCAGTGAGCCTTACCTCAGTTGTTGGTCAAGTGTTGGAAAAGGTTATAAGGGATAGGATTTATAATCATCTAGAAAAGAATAAATTGATTAGGGACAGTCAGCACGGTTTTGTGAAGGGAAGGTCGTGCCTCACAAACCTTATTGAGTTCTTTGAGAAGGTGAACAAACAGGTAGATGAGAGTAAACTGGTTGATGTGGTGTATATGGATTTCAGCAAGGCGTTCGATAAGGTTCCCCACATTAGGCTAGTGTACAAAATGCGGAGGAATGGAATTGTGGGAGACATAGCAGTTTGGATCGGAAATTGGCTTGCTGAAAGAAGACAGAGGGTGGTAGTTGATGGGAAATGTTCATCCTGGAGACCAGTTACTGGTGGTGTACCGCAAGGGTCGATGTTGGGTCCACTCCTGTTTGTCACTTTTATAAATGACCGGGATGAGGGTATAGAAGGATGGGTTAGTAAATTTGCAGACGACACTAAGGTTGGTGGAGTTGTGGATAGTGACGAAGGATGCTGTAGGTTGCAGACAGACATAGATAAGCTGCAGAGCTGGGCTGTGAGGTGGCAAATGGAGTTTAATGTAGACAAGTGTGAGGTGATGCACTTTGGTAGGAGTAACCGGAAGGCAAAGTACTGGGCAAATGATAAGATTCTTGATAGTGTCGATGAGCAGAGAGATCTCGGTGTCCATGTACACAGATCCTTGAAAGTTGCCACCCAGGTTGACAGGGCTGTTAAGAAGACATACAGTGTTTTAGAAGCTTTGGAAAGCGTGCAGAGGAGATTTACTAGGATGTTGTCTGGTATGGAGGGGAGGTCTTACGAGGAAAGGCTGAGGGACTTGAGGCTGTTTTTGTTGGAGAGAAGAAGGTTGAGAGGTGACTTAATTGAGACATATAAAATAATCAGAGGGTTAGAGAGGGTGGATAAGGAGAGCCTTTTTCCGAGGATGGTGACGGCGAGCACGAGGGGGCATAGCTTTAAATTGAGGGGTGAAAGATATAGGACAGATGCCAGAGGTGGTTTCTTTACTCAGAGATTAGTAAGGGAATGGAATGCTTTGCCTGCAACGGTCGTAGATTCGCCAACTTTAAGTACATTTAAGTCGTCATTGGATAAGCATATGGACGTACATGGAATAGTGGAGGTTAGATGGGCTTCAGATCGGTATGACAGGTTGGCACAACATTGAGGGCCGAAGGGCCTGTACTGTGCTGTCATGTTCTATGTTCTATGTTCTATGTTGAAAGACAAGTTTTCAGGACAAGTTCATGGCACAAAAGCTACTCGTCAGTGATTGGTGGCATGATTTGTGACAAATGGATAATAGTTAACATATATCCAGGAAAGCACCTCTTTAATGTAAGCTTTTACCAACTTTTTTTTCTCATTATTCACACCTGGTATGTTGGAAGAATTATTGGATTTTAACACAGTGATGGGTTGTCAATGATAAAGCGTAAGAAATGGTTCGCTCCAGGGCACTGAAACTTCAACACATCATAAGAGTTTCAAAAGTCTTTACTTCCACAACCATGTGCAAAGTTGGAATGGCAACTGGTGGACATGAGGCCAGCTCTAACAATCAGGCCTTCTGGCGCTGTAGATTCTAATCTAGCTTTCCCAATCTCCAACAGTGCCTTATAATAAACAAGCCGGCCATTCGGTGGGACCTTGGGCACCCTCCCTCTCCTCAGCCTCAGTGACTGCCATTAGATTTGTAATGTTTAGGCACTTCTGGGGCAGAGTATAAGATTTTGTGGGGAATAGGCAGGGTCAATAGAAAGCAGCTGCTTCTCTTAGTTAAAGGGTCAATAAAAAAGGAGCATAATTTTAACTGAAAGACAAGATTTTGGGAGGAGATATGATGGTGGGTGATGGGATTCTGGAATGCATTGCCTTGAAAGGGTAGTTGAGGCAGGAACCCTCACAAAAAAGCAGCCATTGTAAAAGTTTCTCACAACCCTGACTTCCAGTAAGATGGCAGGAGAGTCGAGCATTCCACCCGGAGCCCCTCAGCTCTGCCTGTTCTTTTTGTTTCTTTTCTTTTATTTCTCTCTTTTTAACAGGTCCTACAGTGGCATGTGGGGAGGCATCTCCTGAAGGGGAACCTGATACCTGAAGTCAGGGTCGGGGGGGACCAGAGTCCCAGAACAGTGGGGGATGGGGAACGTGAGTCCCAGAGTGGGTTGCCGGGGGGTGGGGGGTTGGGTGCAGGGGGAACGTGAATCCTGGGGTTGTGTAACGTGCCTTGGTGCAGCTAAGTGCTGGTGCAGAGCGGACTGGAGATAATGAGTGGAGCAGGATTGTTGTTGGACTGGGACCTCGTGCGGGTGGTCTGACCATGCGTTGAACTGCTGCTTTTTGAAATTCTTTACTGGACTTTAATGTCAGTCCTTTAACTCTGTTAAAACTATTTTATTCATAACTTAGTTTTTTAGACGTTGGAGGGAATGCTACTACTTTCCCTTTTCTCCCTCTTTTGCATCCAAGCTTTGTACGTAGGTACTCATACCTATAATCGTGCAATTAAAGGCAGACTTTGTACAAGATTTTCAATATTCTCCTGTTCTTCTGTATTGGAGTACAGTTGTCAATAAAGGATATTCTATTCCATTCTAACCTCCAATAAAGTAACTTGAGGTGTCATAGCATTCAAAGCTATGGGCCAAGTGTCGGGAAATTGAACTAGTGGAGACTTACAGTAACTTTTCATCAATGCAGGTTTGCTACTCTTCTGCGCTGTATCGTTCTGTATTTGGGGAGAGGTCTCCTCATGCTCTCTATATTAGCATGCATGGGTCTTATTTTCTGAAGTAACTCTGTCGATAATCTGACTCTTTAATAGCTGAATATTCTAACATCAGGAATATTCTAACAGAAAGGACATACTGGCGCTGGACCGTGTCCAGTGGAGATTTACACGGATGATCCCTGGAATGGTAGGTTTAACGTACAATGAACGGCTAAGGATCCTGAGATTGTATTCATTAGAGTTTAGAAGGTTGAGGGGAGATCTAATAGAAACTTACAAGATAATGTATGATTTAGAAAGGGTGGACACTGGGAAGTTATTTCCATTAAGTGAGGAGACTAGGACCCATGGGCACAGCCTTAGAATTAGAGGGGTAAATTTAAAACTGAAATGAGGAGACATTTCTTCAGCCAGAGAGTGGTGGGCTTGTGGAATTCATTGCCACAGAGTGCTGTGGAGGCCGGGACATTAAATGTCTTCAAGGCAGAGATTGATAAATTGAATCAAGGGCAATGGGGAGATTGCAGGGAAGTGGAGTTGAAATGCCCATCAGCCATGATTTAAATGGCGAAGTGGATTCAATGGGCCGAATGGCCTTACTTCCACTCCTATGCCTTATGGTCTTATGGTCTTATCATAGTTGGGGTTTCTTAGCACTACTGAGATATTACAGGTGAGAAGGGATAGGGCTTCTATTGGTTACATGAATCCTGCTGGAATCAATGAAATCAGCTGTGGGCCTTCATGGAGACAGTTTGGACAATGAAGTTCATTAGAAATGAGAGTTCCAGACCGTGGGTGATCTAATCGAATGGCGAACTCTGCTCATTACACTTCCTCTTATGCATGAACGAAACCTGCCCCTTTGTTGTGATTTTCAGCAGTGGGTAAATTTTTAGTGCTACTATTTTCAGATTTTTATTTCACCAGCCA
This sequence comes from Stegostoma tigrinum, assembly GCF_030684315.1. Classification (NCBI taxonomy): domain Eukaryota; kingdom Metazoa; phylum Chordata; class Chondrichthyes; order Orectolobiformes; family Stegostomatidae; genus Stegostoma; species Stegostoma tigrinum. Next base: position 4,895,052 of record NC_081373.1, read on the forward strand.
GAAATCCTGGTAACATCCATAAATGCCAATTCCTAACGGATATTGAGGAATTTAAAATGTGTGAATCACACTCTGATTTTCCTTCTGTACATTAGTTGTTGTCGCTGCGCCTAGGATTTAGAGCACAGTAGCTGAGGAGATTATATGTATCGGTGTGTGCGTTGCAAACATAACATGCTAAAGCATTCGTACCAACGGCATGGGGCAAGGATACAGGGACAAAGTTTCTGCCTTGAACTCAAGTGATTCCAGCTCATTTTCAGCCTCGACTGTTTTCATTTTCTGTTTTTACCCAAGTTTCTGCCCAAACTCATTAAGAATGACATGCTTGCATTCATTGGAGGCAGTGGCAGGACATTTAAAAAAATCTTAACACAACCAGGCACAGTCAATGTGGTATTGCAAAAGCAAAATCATATTTGACAATTTTATGAGAATTCCTTGAAAGTGTAAGAAGCAAAATGGATAAATCAGAGCCAATATAGATGTAGTATATTTAGATTTCCAAAAGTCACAAAAGAAGATGCCACGTTAAAGTCAATTACATAAAATAAGGCTTTGAGGGTGATGTATTAACACGGACAGGGTATTGTCTAACTAGCAGAAAACTGAACATTTGGATTAAATGGTTCATTTTCAAATTTACAAATTGGAACAAATTGAGTTCCACATGGATTAGTCCTGAGGCTTCAACTGTTTCCAATCTATACTAATAATGTGAATGAAGACACTAACTGTCCTGTGACAAATTTGTTGCTTATGCAAGGATTCAAAAGGTCTGCAAAGAAGTGATATAGATATTTTAAGAAATTGGTTAAAATTCAGCAGATGAAGAATAATGCGGAGGTTCAAAAACAGAAGTTGCTGGAAAAGTTCAGCAGGCTTGGCAGCATCTGTGGAGAAAAATCACAGTTAACGTTTCAGGTCCAGTTACCCTTAAGATGCTATCAGATCTGCTGAGCTTTTCCAGAAACTTCTGTTTTTGTTCCTGATTTACAGTGTCCTCAGTTCTTTCGGTTTTAATAATGTGAGGTTGTCTACTTTGGTAGGAGGACTAGAAAAGCAGAGTACTAATTAAATAGAGACAGACTGCAGAATGTTGTGGTACAAAGGGATCTCATAGATCACAAATATCATTTAGACAAGGCACATAATTATGCGAGCAAGTGGACTGTTGGTCTGTATTGGAGGGGAGGAGGTCTTGGAAAACTTGTTACAATTGTTCCGGGTGTCAGTCCGTGGACCAAGAGCACTGTGTATAGTTCTTACCTAAGGAAGGTAATACTTACTTTGGAAACAGTCTATAGAATGTTAGCTAGGCTGATTCCTGGAAGAAAGGGTTATCTTATGAAGAAACTCTGAGTATGATAAGTCTAAACCCATTAAAGAAGAGAGATAAGAGTAGGACTTTTCCCAAACTTGAGTGGGGTGGTGTCAGGAATTCCAGTGTAAGCCCAGTTTGGAAACATGTTGTAGCCAGTTCTGACAGAGTTATAGCTGCTGTGGAGTTACAACTGCAGTGTAGCAGCTGTGTTCCTGCTCCAACCATCACCCAGCCTCACAACCCCATCTCAGGGGAGGCAATGGCCTAATGGTATTACCCCCAGCACTGTTAACCCAGAGAAGGTTTTAAGGACCTGAGTTCGAATCCTGCCATGGCAGGTGGTGGAATTTGAATTCAATAAAATATCTGGAATTAAGAATCTCATGATGACCATAAACCCATTGCTGATTGTCAGGAGGGAAAAACCCATCTGGTTCACTAAAGCCTTTTAGGGAAGTAAACTGTTATTCTTACCTGGTATGGACTATATGTGACTCCAGACCCACTGGCAATGTGGTTGCTAGTGACACCCTAATCCCATGAATGAGTAAAAGGAAAAAAAAAATCACAAGTCTCCCTTACCCTCCCTCCCATATCTCTCAGTGTGGGAACATAAAAATGTAAAGAGATCACAGCTGGCAAATGTTTGGAAGCACAGGATTGGAATATCTAGTCAACAACCTGTGTCTAACCTGATTTTAGATGATTGAAAATAACTTCTAAGCACTGTGGAGAACCCATTTTGTTTCATTGTTGAACAATAGTTAATTAGAAGAATGAGAGGTGACCTTATTGAAACATATAAGTTTGGGAGATAGCAAGAACTGCAGATGCTGGAGTCTGAGACAACACAGTGAGGAGCTGGAGGAATACAACAGGCCAGGCAGCATCCTATCCTGCTGAGTTCCTCCAGTTCCACACTTTTTCACCTAAGATTCAGAGAAGGTGTGACACATTCTCACTCAGAGGATGTTTCTGTTCATGGGGGAGTCTAGAACTGGGGGTATAGTTTAAAAATAAACAGGCACCTAGTTATAATGGAGTTGAAGAGAATTCTTCTCTCATTGGATCTTTAGTCTTTAAGATTCCCTTCCATTGAGAGCAGTGGAAAATGGATCATTGAATATATACAACACTGAGTTGGGGAGATTTTTGATCTACATAGGAATCAAGGGTTATGAGGCAGATATGAAAGTAGAGTCAGGGCCATAATCAGATCAGTGTGACCTTGATGAATGACAGAGCAGATTCCTGGGGCCAAATGGTCTTCTCCTATTTCGAATGAATCATAGAATCCCTACAGTGTGGAAACAGGCCATTCATCCCCACAAGTCCACACTGCCCCTCTGAAGAGCATCCCACTCAGACCCATTCCCCTAATTTCCCCTGTCTAACCCAAACACCCCAGAGTGGAACTGGCAACTTAGCATGGCCAATTCACCCACACTGCACATCTCTGGACTGTGGAAGGCAACCAGAGGAAACCCATACCGGCAGGGGGAGGCCATATAAACTTCATACTGACAGTTGCCCGAGTCTGGAATCAAACCTGGGTCCCTGGCGCGGTGAGGCAGCAGTGCTAACCACTGAGCCACCGTGCCATCTGAATGCTTTTATGTTCTTCTCCCTTTGACTTGCTGAAGTAAAATCTTCTGCAAAACTGGGCGGTAATTATTTGAGCTTTTTTTGAAAAGAAATCATATTGAAAAGATTTTTTGATCTATTTGAAGGGGGCAACTTTGTGCAGCTCTGTGAACACAACTGAAATTGGTTTACTTTTATGAGATAACAAGATGTAGAGCTGGATGGACACAGCAGGCCAAGCAGCATCAGAGGAGCAGGAAGGCTGATGTTTCAGGCCTACGACCTCTGAGACAATCGGTTTACTTCATTATAGTTTAAATCATCAGGCCATCACACAGTGTCTAACCAGATTTTAATTGAACTGGGGGTAATGGGAACTGCAGATGCTGGAGAATCCGAGATCACAAAATGTGAAGGTGGATGAACACAGCAGGCCAAGCAGCATCTTAGGAGCACAAAAGCTGATGTTTCAGGTTTAGACCTGAAATATCAGCTTTTGTGCTCCTAAGATGCTGCTTGGTCTGCTGTGTCCATCCAGCTTCACACTTTGTTATCTTTAATTGACTGGAAATTGCTTTTAAAAAAGTGAAACAGAACGATTTAGTTTCATTAGTACCTTGTAGTTAGTAAGCAAATTAAATATTTTCAGATGGCTAAAACACGCTAACAGTATCCATGTGCCTAATAAAAGCTTAATATTAAAGGCCTCCTACAAAGCCATGCAGACAGGGTCAATTAGCTGAAAGTGATAGCACAGAACAGAATGTTACAGTACAGAAGGAGGCCATTCAATCCACCATGTCTGTACCAGCTCCTGAAAGTGCTACCAAGCTAGTTACACTCTCCAGCACTGCCTCCATAGCCCTCTAAATTCATCAGTTTCAGCAGAGTTCCGCCTCCACCACTCTCCCATGTGGCACTTTTCAAATACTAACAACTCTCTGAGTAAAGAAGTTTCTCCTCATCTCACACCTAGTTCCCTCCCTGACAATCTTGAAATTGTGACCTGTAGTCACTGACATACTGATCAATGGAAACAGAAAATCCTTCTTTACCCTGTCAAGTTGCTCATAATTTTAAACGCCTCAATAAGGTCACTTCTTGACCTTCTCTGCTCTCAGGAGAATATGGTGACTTTCTCAAATCTTTCCTTGTATGTGAAACCCCTCAATCCTGGCATCATTGCAGTAAATCTCCATTGCACTCGCTCCCAGACTTTAACATTCTTCCTCAAATAAGGTGCCCAGAAAGAACACAATACTCCAAGGCATCACTTCCTTGCTTTTATACCCTATTCCTCTATTTATAAAGCCAAGCATCCTATAATCCTTCTTACAACTGTTTCAACTTGCCTGGCCACCTTCAGAGGATCAATCACATGACCCGCTGTCTCTCTGCCTCAAAGTGAACCCTGAGGTCCCTTTGCCTAATCCCCTCAAAGTGGCACCATTGAACCCGTACTGTCTCTCTGTGCTTCTTCCTACAAAATGCATCACCTCATATTTCTTTGCATTGAAATTCATCTTCCAGGCATCTGCCTATTTGATCAGCTTGTCTCTCTGAAGTCGCTCAGCATCATTCTTGCAATTCACTACTCTCCCAAATTCAGCGTCATCTGCAAATTTACAGATTTTGCCCTCAACATCCATTTTTATGAGTGGTATGGTCATCATGGTAATTTATTTGACCTTGCAAGATGTGTTTTGACATTGGGAAAACCAGTTTAATTGAAAGAAACTTGGCAATATTCTTCCTCCATTCATTATTTTGACACCATCAGATAATTATTGCTGCTGGTGTGTTTAGAAAATCACCTGCTTGACAGTCTGCTGATGGCAATGAGCAAGGAATGTATAGTGACCTGGAAGAAAACTAATTGGAGAAAAGCTCAATGAATAGGACATTACTGGAAATCACATTGCTGTCTCCATAATGCAGTGTTGATGTGAAAGGCTGTTTTCAAGTTACACAGAATCATACAGCACAGTGCCAGGTCATAGGAACCAAAAGTATAAAGTAGACAACTATAGACAACGTATCAGCTGCTCCTGCACCACAGATGGAATCAATCCTAAAAAAGATCTCTGCCATAATTTTAAGGTTATCTGTTAGATCCACAAACTCCTTTTTCTGTGCCAAAGGTCCACAACCTATTCAGACTTTCATTTCCTTCACTTGAACCAATTTTGATAAGATGGAAAGATCAGGACGTTACTGTATTACTGCAGCTTAGAATCCTCAGCACCTACCAAACATTGGTGGAAATTACAGTATCCTTTTGCCTTAAATTTTAATTGTAGTGAGATAAAATTCTATTCTCTGTCACATGTCCATTGTGAATGCACATTGTATTCAGTTTTAGGCACTTACAGCAATGATTAGTCCAAAATAACTGAGCATAACTGAAAGTAAGGTGTCAAATTTCTGAAAGACTAACAGTCACGTTGCACTATAAATGTTAGAATAATTAATCATCCTATTTTGTTTCTCTTATCACTCTCAAATTGATGTAAAACTGTGTAGCTCTCATTAACACGGAGTCAATTTTGTAATCCCTTCATACAGTCTCTTTGAGTTGTTTGAAAATCTGATCGGATCATGATCACTTTATCTCATATTCATGTGCACTAACTGAGCGACCCTGCTGGGCTGTACAATTATTGGCGGAGGAAATGATTTCTCCATAATGTATCCAGTGATGGCTTAAAACAGAGCTGTCAAGTCAGGTAATGCTTGCCTTCTGTTATTCTGACAGTGTGTCTCAAATCCACCTGCACAGTAGTGTGAGTGAAACATAGCCATTTGTTGGAATCAATATCCTAATGGCTTGTCAGAAGCTACATCACTGATCATCAAGTATTCAAGGGAGAAAATACTACAAGCAGAAGAACAAGTTCACCGTGTGGTTTTTGATTCTGCGCATGCGCGTATGTGTGTGTGTGTGTGAGAGAGAGTCTGTGCCTGTGTGTGTGTGGGTAGCGTGTATTGTGTGTGTGGGTAGCGTGTGTCGTGTATGTGTGTGCGTGTCATGTGTATGTGCGTGTGTGTGTCTGCGTGTATGTGTATCTGTGCATGTGTGTGTGCGTGTCTGTGCATGTGTATGTGTGTGCGTGTGTGAGTCTGTGCCTCTGTGTGTGTGTGCGCGTGTGTCATGTGTGTGTGCATGTGTCGTGGGTGTGTCTGCGTGTGTGTGTATCTGTGCATGTGTGTGAGTGTGTGCGTACGTGTGTGTGTGTGTGTGTGTGTGTGTGTGTGTGTGTGTGTGAGACATTTAGCTTGTTCGAGAGATTGTGGATTTCAGTTGCCAGCAATGTTGGGGTCAGATGTGGGAATAATTTATTACCCTCTAGATCCACCACCTCGGGACAGATTTTGACTTTCAAGTAGAAAATGGGAGGAAGGCAATGGAGAATCCACTTACTTCCAACAATCAGCCTATTGGAGTTTATTGATGGCTTATGGAGGGTGAGAACGAAATTGTCAACGTCACTTTGGTGAACCCAAGCAGTCTACTACACATTAGTGTCCAGCTTTGGATTTAATGCAATGAGCAGTGAAAGTCTTTTATTAATGGATAAGAAATATCTGTTTATGGGACATCCTACCTACATTTTGACCACTTTCTGTTACCATAATTTCCTTGACTGTCTGACGGACCCACTTGCTCGATGTGACAAGATGTGGAGGTAGCGTTGTTGGACTGGGGTGGAAAAGTCAGAAATCACATGACACCAGGTTATAGTCCAACAGGTTTATTTGAAATCACAAGCTTTTGGGGCGTTGCTCCTTCGTCAAGTGAAGTGAAGGGAAACACACAGACACAGAATTTATCGGCAGAGAGATTGTACAAATGGTGTGAGCGGAGTGTTGACAGGCTCGATAACAAGCCTCTGTAGGTGATGAAAATTGTCAAACAGTGTCTGTCAATAAACTCCAATAGGCTGATTGTTGGAAGTAAGTGGATTCTCCATTGCCTTCCTCCCATTTTCTACTTGAAAGTCAAAATCTGTCCCGAGGTGGTGGATCTGGAGATTAATACATTATTCCCACATCTGACCCCAACATTGCTGGCAACTGAAATCCACAATCTCTTGAACAAGCTGAATGTCGCACTCACTCACACACACACACACACACACACACACACACACACACACACACACACACACACACACACACACAGACACACACACACACACACGTGCATGCATGCACTAACACAGACACACGTACAAGCACATACACACACACACACACACACACACACACACACACACACACACACACACGTGCATGCATGCACTAACACACACACACGTACAAGCACATACACACACACACACACACACACACACACACACACACACACACACACACATACACACTCATACATAGTCAGTGTGAGTGAAGTGTCAGCAGTGGACTAACAGGTGAAGGGATGATCTATAACCCAATTAAATGAGGCAGAGAGATAATTACAAAGTAAGTAAAAATAAGGTGGTGCTGAAGTCAAACCAAATGGTTGGAATAATATCAATGATAATGGGAACTGCAGATGCTGGAGAATCCAAGATAATAAAATAATAAAAGCACAAAAGCTGACGTTTCGGGCCGAGAGAGCTCTCTGATGAAGGGTCTCGGCCCGAAATGTCAGCTTTTGTGCTCCTGAGATGCTGTTGGGCCTGTTGTGTTCATCCAGCCTCACATTTTATTATCTTGGTTGGAATAATATGATAGGAATAATAGTCATGTGCTGAGAGTGCAACAAGTAATCCCAAACTGTACAAACTAATTAAGGTGGAGAGATCATACCAGGTTATCAAGGTGATGGTGTCAAAACAGGACAGTAACGAAGGTTTTATAAATACAGGGCAGTATGGTAGGGTCACATGACATGAGCCCAAGGTCACAATTGAGGCCATCTTCATGGGGGTCGACTTGACTATCAGTTTCTGCTCAGTGATTCCACATTGCTGCAGGCTGCCTTGGTGCACACTTACCCAAAGACTGGAGGCTGAATGTCCCTGACTGCTGAAGTGCTCCCCAACTGGGAGGGAACATAGTGATTCAGCCCAGTTGAGTGACTGGGCAAACACATGGCAGATGCTATACAATGTATATAAATGTGAAATTATGCACTTCGCTATGAAAAACAGAAAGGGAGGATACTATTTAAATGTTTATACATAATATGGAAGTTTGGATGTACAAAAGGATCTGAGTGGACAACCATCAATGAAAGTAGACAGGTGCACCAAGCAGTTAGGAAGGCAAATGGTATACTGCCCTCCATTACAAGATGTTTTGAGTTTAGAAGCAGGGATGTCATTCTGAAATTATACAGGGCCTTGGTGAGACTATACCTCGACTGTTGTGTGCAATTATATATATACAGTACAATGCAGGAGAGGACCAGGCCCCTTGGCCAACCAAGCCTGTGCTGATTCCAAAACCTTACTTAGACATGTTTTTTGTTGCCCATTTGTGGTTCCTATCCCTCTGTTTGCCTCCAGTACATGTGTCTATTGAGATACACCTTAAACATTGTTAATGTGCCTGCTTCCATCACCTCCACTGGCAGTGCACCATCCTCCATGTCAAAACTTTTCCCTGCGCTTCTCCCCTCAACCTTCCCCTTCTTACCTTGAACCTGTTTCCTTTTGTAGTTTATTTCTCTACTCTGGCAAAAAGCCTCTGACTCTCTACACTCTCTATGCCTCTCATAATTTTGTAGACCTCTGTCCCGTCATCCTCAGCTTCCATCTTTCCAGTGGAAACAATCCAAGTTTACCCAACCACGCCTCATAACCAAAAGCCCCCAAAGCAGGCAACGTCCTGGGAAACGTTGTCTGCACCCACTCTGAAGCATCTACCTCCTTCTGGCAATGTGGTGAACTGAAGTGCATACAATCTTCCAATGTGGCCTAACTAGAGTTTTGTACATCTGTGACATAACTTGTCAACTTTTATATTTGATGTTCTGGCCAATGAAGGCAAACGTGCTGCGTGGCTTCTTGAGTACCTTATCTAATTGTGTTGCCACTTTCAGCCATCCGTGGAACTGTATGCCCAGATCACTCTGTATACCAATGCTCCTCAGGGCTGTGCCATTTTTATTGTATAGTTCACACCTGAATTAGATCTTCCAAAATGCATCACCTTGCTTTTGTCTGGCTTAAAGCCCATTTACCATTTCTCTGCCCAAATCTGTAAATTATCTTCATCCAGCTGCATCCTTTGACAATCTTCCTCGTTATCTACAACTCTGCCAATTTTGGTGTCATCTGCAAACTTACTAATCAGACCACTGACATTTTCCTCCAGGATCATTTATATATGTTACAAACAACAAAGGTCCCAGGACTGATCCCGATAGAACACCATTAGCTACCGTTCTCCATTCCAGAAAGTACCCTTCCAACTGTTACTCTCTGTCTTCTATGACCAAGCCAGGTTTATAACCATCTAGCCAGCTCACCCAGATTCTACGAGACTCTACCTTCCTTACCAACCTGCCATGAGGTACCTTATCAAATGTCTTACTAAAGTCCATATAGACAACGTTCACTGCCCTTTCCTCATCAGTCATTCTTGTCACCTCCTCAAAAAACTTAATTAAGTTAATAAGACATGGCTTTCCCCACACAAATGCAGGATGCCTATCACTCATAGGTCCAGTCACTTCCAAATGTGAATAAATCCTGTCTGTCATTATCTTCTCCAACAGCCCCTCCACCACAAACATCAGGCTCAGCGGCCTATAATTACATGGATTCTCTGTTTTCCTTCCTAAACAAAGGAACAACATTGGCCATTCTCCAGTCTTCTGGAACTTCACCTGAGGCCAAAGAGGATGTAAAGATATCTGTTTGGGTCCCGGCTATTTCTTCCCTTGCATCGCACTTAAACCTGGGATAGATCCCATCTGACCCTGGGGATTTGTCTACCTTAGCATATTTCAAGAGAGTTAACACTTTCTACTTCATTATACTGATCTGCTTGAGAGTATTTACACAATTTTCCCCAGCCTCAACATACCTCACATCCCTCTTTTGATGGATACTAATTTAAAGTATCCATAAAGGATCTCACTCATTTCCTCTGACTCCACAAATTACTCTCTCCTTTATCCTTGAATGGGCCTACTCTTTCCTTAGTTGTGCTCTCACTCCTAAAATATGTATAAAATGTCTTGGGATTCTCCTTACCATGCTGGCTCACTAGACCTGAATTGAGTGAGAGAGCAGATAGGCCATTATCCAGGAAAGTGCTCATCCTGGAAAATCCATCTACACTTATTTTGGAACAATTAGATTGCTTAGCAACATCCAAACCAGAACCAATCAAAATAAAAGATCTGGTTAAATGGTCACCTAGTTCTACCAGATGTTGATAGTGGTGTGGCCATTTCAGTCATCACAGAATAAAAACTGAAAGAACTGCCGATGCTCTAAATCAGGGAAAAACAAAGTTGCTGGAAAAGCTCAGCAGATCTGGCAGCATCTGTGAAAGGAAAAAACAGAGTTTAAGTTTTGGGTTCAGTGACACTTCCTCAGAGCTTTGGAAGGGTCCGTTCTGAGGAAGGATCACCGGACCCGAAATGTTAACTCTGTTTTTCCCTTCACAAATGCGGCCAGACCTGCTGAGCTTTTTCAGTAACTTTGATTTCGTTTCTGTTCAGTCATCACAGAACCAGTCTTTAAGAAAATTTGATCTGGACTCTAACCTATATGCATTCCCTTGACTTCAGTTAGGCTGGCAACTTATATCAGGGAACCTTTGCAGATTAAGGGCACAACTTTAGTCCTAGTCTCCCATGTGAAACAGTAGGTTCAGTTACCGCTGATTGTAGTAAAAGGCTCTAGCCCAAGCTTGATAGGGCGATATTGGCTGAGGGAAATTGACCTAGATTGGCTCGAGATTTTTCGATTAGAAAATGGCTGCCTGATTAAAACCTAATTAAATACCCAGAAGTCGATCAAATGAGGAAATACCATGATTCTGAAAGACCCACCCAGTGCCATTTGCCTTGTGGCAAAAGTAGAGGTTGAAATCAGGAGGTTGGAGAGTGAAGGAATCATCAAACCAGCACACAGTTTGCAGAGTGGGCAGCACTGGTCGTACTGATTGTGAAACCTGACAACTCAGTTCACCGTTGTGGGGATTTTAAACAAACGGTACACTGCTTCTTGCAGCTGAGTGAATGCTCGATCCCTCACATAGAGGATTTGTAAGCAAAGCAGGCAGAGGGGGCCACCCTTCACAAAGCTTGGCATGAGCCATGCACACTTACAATTGTAGACAGATGAGGAGTCCATGCTACAATAGTATTCAAAAGGGTTTGTACCAATATATAAGACTGTTATTTGGAATATCATCAGCTTGTGCAATTTTTCAGCAGACTATGGAAAACATTTTGGAAGGTTTACCACAGGTCACCACTTATCTAGGTGATGTGCTAATAATGGAGAATTCCAATAAGGAATGCTCAGAGGACTCGAACATAGATCATAGATGTTTCTCCCAGGTGGATGGATGCCTTGGAAGGGGCATATATGTGTGTTCCAGGCAGCCCAAGTGACCAAGATCAGGCTACATGCATTGGAAGATAAAGTGTAAAGATCAAAAGGAGCCCCAGCTCTCACATTAGTATTGAGCTCAGATCTTTCTTTGGCCTGGTGAATTATTACAAGAAGTTCGTACCTAACCAGGTTTCCATCCTGACACTTGCACAATAACTCTCTAAAAAGGATCAGCCTTAGAAATGGTTGTGTAGCTGAGCTATAGCATCGGGGCGGTGAAGAAACAACTATCACCCTGAAAGGTGGTGGCACACTATGATTCAAAGTGAGATCTGGTATTGAAGCGCGATGTCTTCCCCGTGTGGCATGGGGGAAGTATTAGCTCATAGGTGGCCCAACGGACAGTAACACCTAATAGCGTATGCATTCAAGACTTTGGATAATGCAGAGAGTAAATATGCTCAGATAAAGAAGGGAGGTTTAGCAGTCATATTTAGAGTCAGGAAGTTGCATTTACGGATGTAAGTTTGTAACAATAAAGGATCACAAACTGGTGCTGCCACTGGAAATGTCTGTAATGGTTTTCAAGTTTCTGGGCACACTTCCAATCGCAGCTGACAATATCAGACTTTGGACATAGAAAGATCCCACCCTGGCAAAACTGAACCAGCTGGTGGTGATGAGGGAAACCAAAGGGCCATCACATCCAGAGCTGAAGCCCTTTTGGACCCAGAGAGACCAGATCATAGTAGAGGGTGGGTACGTTATTATAGAGAGCAAGAGTGATTTTCCCAAGCAAAGGTCACTACCAGGTATTGGCTGAACAGCAGGGTCATCCAGGAGTTTCCAAAATGAAGATGTTGGTGTGAAGTTATGTCTGGTGGCCAGAATTGGATGATGACATAGCCACATGGGTGGGGCCATGCTCGAAGCACCAGCAAGGACATAAATTACCATCAGCTGCTTCCACATATTAATGGGAATGACCTGGTGAACACTGGACTCAGTTCCCATCGACTGTGCTGATCCTTTCATGGGTTTGATGTCCTGAGTCACGTGGAGGCCCACTCAAAGTGACTGGACATGCACAGAGTTCATTCATCAAACACGGGAACAATGATCAAATTAGCCTTTATTATCAAGTGCACGCGCCTGAATGCAGAACAAAGTTTGTAATGTCGCCACGTGGTGCCGTCTTAGGTACAGGGTACCTTGGTGCAGGATACTAATGCGTTTGTTACAGGCTTGAGAGAATTATGAGTAAAAGTTTGGCAAAAGAGCAAAAGATGAAGAAGCTTTTGTTTAAAACGTACTGACCCCTTCATCTTTGAACAAAGGTCTGTGCTAGTTTTCAGACCACAGGGCCGTGTGCAGGAGACGCTGACTATAAAACCTGGAGGCCTTGCTTGCAGTCCCCAAGGGTCTCACTGCCTTTGTGCTGGCCTTTGCTCCACTCGCCTCCAGTACTCACCTGGGGTTTGTTGTCCCCATGCTGGCCTGGCCTGGGTCTCATCTCTGGAACTTGCCTGGGTTCATTGTCCCTGTGCTGGTCCTCTTTGGTTTTCACCATTTGCCCCGGTAAGTAAAAGTTGAAAGCTTGAAAAAAAAAAGTGAGAAAGAGGAAACGAAAAGGCTGAGCAGAGGAGCTCCAGCTGGACGGTCTCACTCTGCCACTATCTTGCTTAAGGTAGAAAAAATGTGCGTATCTTTTGCAATACGTGGACTCTCAGAAGTGTTGTCCACGGATAACAGGCCATCCTTTCCCAGCAGGGACTTCGAGTATTTCCAAAAGTCGAATGGTATTTGCCGTATAAGGAAAGCTCCATGCAAACCATCATCCAAATTGTCTGGTGAAAGGAGCAGTCCAAACTTTGAAGGCAGGCTTAAAGAAACAGTCTATAGCTGCACTAGGTACCAGTTCCCATCTGATTATGGGACCACCCTTCATCCAACTACAGGGATGGCTCCAGCAGAGTTACTGATGGGGAGAAGGCTCTGCAACATGTTAAATCTGATCCTCCTAGATTCATTGTGGGGAGGATGAAATGGCATCAAGAATGCCAATGCCAGGCATGAGAATCTGCTAAGTGAGGCAGGCAGTTTACCTCAGAAGACAAAGTTTAGTGTAGGAACCATGGAAATGGACCTGTTTGGGGAAGAAGCATGGCCCATGTGAGGTCAATCACAGTGACGTATAAAGTTTGGGTAGATGCGAAAGTCCTCACCAAGCACATGGGCCATATGAGAGATGCAGGCTTGCAAATTGTATGGGAACAAAACATGCCCAGCTCCTCGACTGCATTTCTGACCATTTCAGAACCTGTGGGTTCGCCTTCACCATTAAGCATTGAAGATACCTTGTAATCTGAGATTGACACAGCTGGGGGCGGAGGGTGGGGGGGGTGATGTCACTGCTTCAATGCCTTTGCCTCCTGAAGAGGAGAAAAAATTTCTTCCAAGACCGTCCAGGCACAAGTGGCAACCTACTGTGTATTACACACAGCCCATATCAAAGGCAGAGTTTGAGGAACCTCACCCAGTGATAAAGTGCTACAGGAGGAAGTTCAAAATAAAGAAAAACCAAAAGAACTGCAGATGCTATAAATCAGGGACCAAAACAAAGTTGCTGGGAAAGCTCAGCAGGTCTGGCAGCATCTGTGGAGGAGAAAACAGAGTTAACATTTTGTGCCTGGTAAGCCTTCCTCAGAAGTTCTGAGGAAGGGTCACCAGACACGAAACGTTAACTCTGTTTTCTCCTCCACAGATGCTGCCAGACCTGCTGAGCTTTCCCAGCAACGTTGTTTTAGTTGCTACAAATTAAAGAACCAGTTTATGTCTTCGGACTCAAAGGGAGAGGGATGTTTTGATTGTATGAGGTCAGCCACATGGATCCTCAGAGAACATGAGCTCCCTGCTGTTAATCTGGTCTAATCAGGGAGCCCCGGCTGAGAGATATAGACAGGCGTGTCAGAGGGTCTGTTCGCTCTGAGAGCTGGCTCTGAGGGAGCTGGTTCAGTGTTAAAGACACGCCACATTTAAATAAAGGATGATTAGGGAAAATATACTGGCTTTGAAGAGTTATTTCAGCCATCACCTTCCTGGAAATGCATGAATTTGTGCATACGAAATTTGTGTGTTAGGAATAGAGTTGATAGCCAGAGACTATTTCCCAGGGCAGAAATGGCTAGCACGAGGGGTCATAGTTTTAAGCTGGTTGGTGGAAAGTATAGACGGGATGTCAGAGGCAGCTTCTTTACGCAGAGAGTTGTGAGAGCATGGAATGCGTTGCCAGCAGCAGTTGTGGAAGCAAGGTCATTGGGGTCATTTAAGAGACTGCTGGACATGTATATGGTCACAGAAATTTGAGGGTGCATACATGAGGATCAATGGTCGGCACAACATTGTGGGCTGAAGGGCCTGTTCTGTGCTGTACTGTTCTATGTTCTATGTTCTATGAATCTCAGTGGGTCTGTTCAGAACCTTAGTCGAATTGAAAATAAGCTTCCAGTCAGTCAGCTAGAAAACAAAACATGAAATGCAACACATAGAAACATAGAAAACATAGAACATTACAGCACAGTACAGGCCCTTCGGCCCTCAATGTTGTGCCGACCTGTCATACCGATCTCAAGCCCATCTAACCTACACTATTCCATGTACGTCCATATGCTTATCCAATGACGACTTAAATGTACTTCAAGTTGGCGAATCTACTACCGTTGCAGGCAAAGCGTTCCATTCCCTTACTACTCTCTGAGTAAAGAAACTACATCTGACATCTGTCCTATATCTTTCACCCCTCAATTTAAAGCTATGCCCCCTCATGCTCGCGGTCACCATCCTTGGAAAAAGGCTCTCCCGATCCACCCTATCTAACCCTCTGATTATTTTATATGTTTCAATTAAGTCACCTCTCACCCTTCTTCCCTCTAATGAAAACAGCCTCAAGTCCCTCAGCCTTTCCTCGTAACACGTTCCCTCCATACCAGGCAACATCCTAGTAAATCTCCTCTGCACCCTTTCCAAAGCTTCCACATCCTTCTTACAATGCGGTGACCAGAACTGTACGCAATACTCCCAAGTGCGGCCGCACCAGAGTTTTGTACAGCTTTGCCATAACATCTTGGTTCCGGAACTCGATCCCTCTATTAATAAAAGCTAAAACACTGTATGCCTTCTTAACAGCCCTGTCAACCTGGGTGGCAACTTTCAAGGATCTGTGTACATGGACACCGAGATCTCTCTGCTCATCTACACTACTAAGAATCTTACCATTAGCCCTGTACTTTGCCTTCTGGTTACTCCTACCAAAGTCATCACCTCACACTTGTCAGCATTAAACTCCATTTGCCACCTCTCAGCCCAGCTCTGCAACTTATCTATGTCTCTCTGCAATCTACAGCATCCTTCGTCACTATCCACAACTCCACCGACCTTAGTGTCGTCTGCAAATTTACTAACCCATCCTTCTACGCCCTCATCCCAGTCATTTATAAAAATGACAAACAGCAGTGAGCCCAACACCGACCCTTGCGGTACACCACTAGTAACTCGTCTCCAGGATGAACATTTCCCATCAACTGCCACCCTCTGTCTTCTTTCAGCAAGCCAATTTCCGATCCAAACTGATATATCTCCCACAATTCCATTCCTCCGCATTTTGTATAACAGCCTATTGTGGGGAACCTTATTGAACACCTTGCTGAAATCCATATACACCACATCTACCAGTTTACTCTCATCTACCTGTTTGGTCACCTTCTCAAAGAACTCAATAAGGTTTGTGAGGCACGACCTTCCCTTCACAAAACCGTGCTGACTATCCCTAATCAATTTATTCTTTTCTAGATTATTATAAATCCTATCTCTTATAACCTTTTCCAACACTTTACCAACAACTGAGGCAAGGCTCACTGGTCTATAATTACCAGGGTTGTCTCTACTCCCCTTCTTGAACAGGGGAACCACATTTGCTATCCTCCAGTCATCTGGCACTATTCCTGTAGACAACGACGAGTTAAAGATCAATTCCAAAGGCTTGG
Source organism: Stegostoma tigrinum (assembly GCF_030684315.1). Taxonomy (NCBI): domain Eukaryota; kingdom Metazoa; phylum Chordata; class Chondrichthyes; order Orectolobiformes; family Stegostomatidae; genus Stegostoma; species Stegostoma tigrinum. The sequence goes on from NC_081373.1 coordinate 4,911,524, forward strand.
CAATCTCCTCCCTGGCTTCCCAGAGGATCCTAGGATAAATCCCATCTGGCCCAGGGGACTTATCTATCTTCACCCTCTGTAGGATTTCTAATACCTCTTCCTTGTGAACCTCAGTCCCACCTAGTCTAGTAGCCTGTATCTCAGTATTCTCCTCGACAACATTGTCGTTTTCTAGAGTGAATACTGTCGAAAAATATTCATTTAGTACTTCCCCTATCTCATCTGACTCCACACACAACTTACCACTACTATCCTTGATTGGCCCTAATCTTACTTTCGTCATTCTTTTATTCCTTAAATACCTATAGAAAACCTTAGGGTTTACCCTGATACTATCGGCCAACAACTTCTCATGTCTCCTCCTGGCTCTTCTGAGCTCTCTCTTTAGTTCTTTCCTGGCTACCTCGTAGCCCTCAAGCACCCTAACTGAGCCTTTACATCTCATCCTAACATAAGCCTTCTTCTTCCTCTTGACCAGAGATTCCACCTCCTTCATAAACCGCGGCTCCCGCGCTCTACAGCTTCCTCCCTGCCTGACAGGTACATACTTATCTAGGACACACAGGAGCTTTTCCTTGAATAAGCTCCACATTTCTAATGTGCTCATCCCCTGCAGTTTACTTTCCTATCCTATGCTCCCTAAATCTTGCCTAATCTCATCGTAATTGCCTTTCCCCCAGCTATAACTCTTGCCCAGTGATATACATTTATCCCTTTCCATCACTAAAGTAAACATAACAGAATTGTGATCGCTATCACCAAAGTGCTCACCTACTTCCAAATCTAACACCTGGCCAGGCTCATTACCCAGTACCAAATCTAATGTGGCTTCGCCCCTTGTTGGCCTGTCTGCATACTGTGTCAGGAAGCCCTCCTGCACACACTGGACAAAAACTGACCCATCTATAGTACTCGAACTATCGTGTTCCCAGTCAATATTTGGAAAGTTGATGTCCCCCATGACAACTACCCTGTCTCTCTCACTCCTATCGAGAATCATCTTTGCTATCCTTAAGTGGTGGAGCAGGAGTGCTCAGCACAGTAAGGTTAGAATCGTAAATGTAGCTTGATCCTGTATCTTATCCACACCTGTGTTGTACCTGTGTTTTACAAGATTTATAGAAATCTGCAAAAATTGTGAACACCTGTGAAACAGCATTAAGGAATTTTTAACTTTTGCTTGTGTGCAGTTCTTTTAATAACAGTGTTTTTATTTTGCAAATCTCTCCCTTTCTTTCATCCATTGCTGTTGCAAGGTATTTTCTTTTAAATGCGCCCTGAACTCCACCAATTACAAATGCTAACCTCTATGCTGGTTACTTAATTAACAGACTCAAAAAAGCTCAAACAATTAACGAGATATTTTATGCTGTTGTAAACTGACCTATGATTGTGAATATAAATCAGCCATATCTAAGCAAATTACCAACTTATATCAAAAAAACCTTTGAGATCTTCTTGTGGCACAGACGTAACGTCCCAACACCTGGATTGAGCGATCTGGGTTCAAGTCCCACCTGCTCCACAGGTGTGTAATAATATCTCTGAACAGATTAAATAAAAACATTTTCCACCTCATAAAACACACTCAAACACAGCCTTCAGGGAAAATACGAGATAACAAAGTGTGAAGCTGGATGAACACAGCAGGCCAAGCAGCATCTCAGGAGCACAAAAGCTGATGTTTCAGGTCTTGACCCTTCTTCAGAAAAGGGGGATGGGGAGAGGATTCTAAAATAAATAGGGAGCGAGGGGGAGGCAGACCAAAGATGGGTAGAGTAGAAGATAGGTGGAGAGGAGAGTATAGGTGGGAACGTGAGGAGGGGATAGGTCAGTCCGGGGAGGACGGACAGGGCAAGGAGGCGGGATGAGGCTGGTAGGTGGGAAATGGCGGTGCGGCTTGAGGTGGGAGGAGGGGATAGGTGAGAGGAAGAACAGGTTAGGGAGGCGGGGACAAGCTGGGCTGGTTTTGGGATGCAGTGGGGGGAAGGGGACAAGCTGGGCTGGTTTTGGGATGCAGTGGGGGGAAGGGGACAAGCTGGGCTGGTTTTGGGATGCAGTGGGGAAGGGGGAGATTTTGAAACTTGTAATTGCCATTGTAATTTGGAAAACATAGGAGCCAATTTGCACAAAGCTAGATTGCCCAAACAGAAAAGGGCAGGTAATGGCCTAGTGGCATTATCACTGGGCTATTAATCCAGAGACCCAGATAATGTTCTGAGGACCCAGGTTCAAATCCTGCAAAGGAAGATAGTGAAGTTTGAACTCAATAAAAATACCTGGAATTAAGAATCTAACAGTGACCATAAACCCATTGCCAATTGTTGGGGAAAAACCCATCTGGTTCACTAATGTCCTTTAGAGAAGGAAGCTGCCATCCTTACCTGATCAGGCCTACATGTGACTCCAGACCCCCAGCAAGGTAGTTCACTCTGAACTGCCCTTTGGGCAATTAGAGATGGGCAATAAATGTTGCCTGGTCAGTGACACTCTCAAATCATGAAGGAATAAAGGAGGGAAAAAAAAGTTAAAACAGAAAAGAATGGAGCAGGTCTGACAGCATTTGTTTTTGCTGTTGTTTGAGGGATAAATACCGGCCTGAAAAGTCTCCTCTATTCTTTGTTTCGAAACAGTGAGAGTATTCTTTTCGGAGAAGGCAGGCCAGCATAATGTTTCTCATTTAAAAAAAAGCAGGTGCAAATATGTTTCCCAAATCAACATCCGAGTTTGAACTGTGAGCTACCTTGTGCAATGAACTGCAGCCACTTCACCCAAAGCAAATATCAATCCCTTCCGATGCTGACAGATATGTCTTGGGAAACTGAAACAATTATGGGCAGAGGTAAAAGATTATCACAATAATTGGTGCTATAATGAAAATTACAATTATCAGCATTGATATCTGTCTGGCTTCTATATTTTATTAATATTAATTACAAGGACAAAGGTGCAATAATTCTTTATGTCATGGGCTTATAACAATAGAAATGCATAGAGCATGACAATTAAAGAACTTTAATTGCTTGTGATATCCATGGTTCATCTTTTAAGTAAAATGATTAAGTAAATGTAAGTAATTACCACTTATCTTATGTCGTGTCATGTACAATAAGCGCAGTGTTTCTCAGTAAACCAGCTCAAATGATTGGAACTCATTAGTGTGAAGACACAAAAAGGAATCCTGTTGGTATTATCTAAAGGAACAGTATAAGGGGAAGCCATTGTAGGGTCTGAAGCAAAATATATTTTTGCTGTACTTTTATTACCAAATTTCACAAGTTGCCTCATGCTTGCTTTGCTGAGGAAAACAAAATTACTACTTATATCAGAGCTATGAATACCAATAGTCGAAGCAGCAATTGAATCTCATTCCCTCATTTAGAAATGCCATCAGCTCCGCATTCTGCTCTAGTGAAAATGTCAAAAATTAGAGTGATTGTCTATAGGGGTACAGCTTCATCAGCATTTAAATGACAGAAGTTAGGCTGTGAAAAGTAATTGTACAATCCAGTTACAGGGAGCTATAACTAGCTTCCAGAAGTGAATTGACTCTTGATAACGTGATTCAGCCCCTGAAAGTGACAAACATCTCTTGCTTGTCCATCCACAAGACTGCAGTTCAACAGAACTACATGCTAAATTGGCTTATCAAATTAATCCATCCTGCAGAGAGAGTGAGGGGAGGCAGGGCTCAAGTGCAAATTCCCATTGGCTGTTGTTGAATTCCTTTTTCTCTGTTTTCAGACCTGAAAGTTCTAAAATATGTATCTGCACACACTTGTAAAAGACATCAGGTTGAGTAAGAAAGAAAAGAAACATTGATTTGCGTTTGGTACTTTTGATAGTTCAGAGAAGCCGCCTCTTTACCGTTCCTCGAGGTGTATTAGCTGTCTCTGTCCAAACGACAAAGATGTTATAATCTTTTGTGAGCAATAGCCTATTACCTAGCATTGCTCACAACCTCAGGACATCTCAGTTTATGAATTACACTCAATTAAGCACAATAAAACAATAGCCATCTACAGGAAATGCTTCAAACTGCTTGTAAACAGCAAGGGTCCAAATATTTTGGTAACGTTGACGAAGGGATGAGAATTTGTTTTATTGTTTATTGTCCATCCGTAACTGCCCTTGAGCAGATGGAGGTGAGCAAGCTGCTGCCATCATGGTGTAGGTAGTGGAGTACACCGTGGAGTTTGGGAGAAAATTCAAAGATTTTGACCCAGTGATGACAAGTAAAGATGATATATGTCCACCTCAGAATGGTGGGGAAATTGGAGATGTGATATTTCTATATGTTTGTAGACTTTGACTTGACTGTGCCCAGCTTGGAACCGCCTCCCTAACCTGTCTTTCCTCCCACCTATCCCCTCTTCCCACCTCAAGCCCCACCCCCATCTCCTACCTACGAACCTGATCCCACCCCCTTGACCTGTCCATCCTCCCCAGACTGACATATCCCCTCCCGGCCTCCCCACCTACACTCACCTTTACTGGCTCCATCCCCGCATCTTTGACCTGTCTGTCTCCTCTCCAACTATCTTCTCTTCTATCCATGTTCTATCTGCTTCCCCCTCTCTCCCTATTTCTTTCAGAACCCCCTTCCCCTCCCCCATTTCTGAAGAAGGGTTTGGACCCAAAATGTCAGCCTTCCTGCTCCTCTGATGCTGCTTGGCCTGCTGTGTTCATTCAGCTCTACACCTTGTTATCTCAGATTCTGCAGCATCTGCAGTTCTTACTAAGTCTAAAACTCACACCTTTTTTAAAATAATGAACATATCTACTGGTCAGGAGAAATGAAATGTCTGCAGTGGACATGCAGTTAGCTTCAAAGCAACTTAATTAACATTTCTACTGTGGTGTTGTCAGCTCTGGTAGGACATATTCTTGGAGGGCTTCATCGTGTCACATCTTGGCTCCAGCTGCCCCTCCTCTACAATCCTGTCATTAGCTCCCTGTATATCTGTACATGTTGTGCACCTTCTCACATCAATTGGAAGGCTTTCACACTATTCATATGCCATTAAATGCCTCTCACTTGTCATCTTTCTCCTGTCTAATAGTCTTGTAACTGGTAAACAGAAGCATTCAAAGAAACCATTTTGAATCCATCTTTTATTTATTTGATAGGGTTGCTCACAGTAGTAATTTTAATTTTATTCACTCATGGGTCTTGGACATCGCTGGCTTGTCTAGCATTTATTGCACATCCCTAGTTGCCCTTGACAAGGTGGTGGTGAGCTGTCTTCATGAGCTGAAATAGTGCATATGCTGTGGGTTGAGCCACAAAGCCCTGGGGAAGGGATTCCAGTATTTTTCAGTACTTGCAGAAACAGCGGTATTCCTACTAATCTACTGACCTTGTCCTTCTGGATGGATGTGGCCATGTGTTTGGAAGGTGCTGTCAAAGGGTCTTTGGTGAATTTCTACGGTGCATGTTGTAGAAAGTTCACACTGCTGCTGGAGGGAGGAGATGTTTCTGGATGTGGCGCCAATCAAGCAGGCTGCTTTGTCCTGGATGGTGTCAAACTTGTTGAGTGTTGTTGGGGCTGCAACTGTGGAGTATTCCATCATACTCCTAAATTGTGCCTTGTAGATGGTGGACAGGATTTGGGGGAGTTAGAAGGGTCAGTTACTGCATAATGTGAGTTGAGCGATTTGAAGAATAATCTGAATTCTGGAGGTTCCGGAGAACTCCTGATAGGTTATGTGATATGAGGCAAATCTGTGCTTTAGTGCTTTTTGTGTTAGAGTTTGTGTTTGAGCTAGTGACATGTGAGTTTTAATCTATGTGTGTAAAGGAGTTTAATGATTAACTTGCAAGTACTTCTGCAGGCATGATGATATATTTTTAAAACATAGTATGAGTGAGATAGTTTCAGTGAGAAATATGAATTTGTTTAGTTTAGGAGAATTTATGAGTGAGCAATATAACGTATTTGTCTTTCAGACAGAAGATTCGAGAATAAACTTGTTTTTTTCTGGTTAATACCCATAGCTTTGGGAGATTTTTCACAAATTTTGGCTGCAGCTGCATGTGTAAAACAATTGCTCCTGTGAAAGTGAGATAATTTAGAGCTGCTTAAAAATAGGTTACTTCAGTTGAAGAAGTTTCATTTTAAAGTTCCCGACCAGATGTGTTTACTTAAAGATCTGAAGAGGTTATTTGAAGCTGAAAATGTCTAATCTTAGTTCAAATGAAGACTCAAAAAAGAGACGAACAGATCTTCAAGAATGCGAATTGAAGCTACAGTTTAATTAAACCCAATGCTGGTGATAGTCTAACAAAGTCTCTCTGGCAGGATTTCTGTAAATTAGTGCTTTTAGCATTGATGACATTGTTTTTTAAGAGCTGTTTCTAAATCTTTAAACATGTGTCATATGTAAATAATATGGGTTGTTCTAATTTATCCTCATCTCTTTTGCATAATACACTGTTATAACTACATTTGCAGCAGCGCATGTTTCTGTTTCTGAACAACCATCTTGTGAAAAGAAAGCAAAATCTTCCAAGTCACATTGACACTTTCACAAAATGTCGATGATTGAATGTTAAAGAAGTTCTGCAAGAAGAATCAAACACTTTACTGAAGCCTAACAATCATCTTAGTCTCATATCTCATGAATAAACTAATAGCACACTCTGAAGCGTTAGTTGTATACTTATAGGCCATTTATGCATAGTTAATCTTGACTGTTTTGTGCAATTCTGAGGCAAAATAAATTTTTTGGCTCAACGATGTGTGATTAATTCTGTAGCTCCATTAATTTTAAGTGTGAGGTTTCATCAGAGACACAAAACTATTGTATATGCCCAAAATGAAATATTCAGATGCTGAACTAACAGACACATCACAGTTAACCTTATAAACTCATGGTGAGAGAACTACAGGATGTACTTACTTGTAGATTTTCTTCCTAAAGACTGCAAATTACAAACATTGAATTGCTAGGCTGAAGAAAGTGACGTGTTTATATAACAATTTTCACATCGTCAGTATAGTGGTCAATTATTTTGTGCTTGATTACATGATTCTAGTTACAACTGATTCACATTGTGCATCATTAGTTAAGTGTGGGTTTGGGTTCAGAGTTAAAATAAATTATCTGTAGAAGTTACTAGAAGCTCAAGTTACAAAGATGGAACGTATACTGTCAAGAGCTAAGAATAAAACGGGTTGTGCACTTAAAACTAGTATTGTGTAACACCATAATACCAAACATACAACACTCCAGATATCCAAATGTTCTTTCGAGTGATAAAGTGCTTTCAGAAGACAAACCACTTGAAGTGATAATGTGGCAGCTAACTTGGACCCAGGAAGGTTCTACAGTACAAACTACCAGATACTCAGTTCTCTTATCAAGAGATGTAGCAATGGGCGTATCAATACCGATCTAGAACAGCAAGGAGAATTTCTTTGCTCAGCATTGTATAATGTTCTGTGATGTTTTGTATCCACCCCAGATGGCAAATGGAACTGCATCTTAGCACTTCTGATGATGCAGCAATCTGTCAGTGTAGCAACAACGCATAGTTAAAAGCGTATGTAAACTACAGTGCAATCTGAACAACTTCTTCAAGTTACACATATTTACCTCGAATTGTTGGAACAAGGGAAGAGGGTTACTAGATGAATTGACAGTCACTGAGGAAGTAAAGCCCTTTGTGAATCAAAGATCCTTATTTGAGACACATTTCTCCTCCACTAGCCCAAGTTTTAAAACAGCTTGTGCATTTCCTTTGAAAAAAAAAATGATAATTCAAAGAGCCAAGGATCACTTCTGCAGATGTATGAGAAAGCCAGTAACAAAGAGTAAAGCCAACAACAAAAACAGGAAGTGCTGGAGAAACTCAGCAGGTCTGGTAGCACCTGTGGAGAGAGAAACAGTTTAACATTTCCAGTTTGGTGATCGCGAGTTTTGAGAAGATTTGTAGCTCAGGTTGAGGTTCTGGATGTGAGTTTGCTCGCTGAGCTGGAAGGTTAGTTTTCAGACGTTTCATCTCCATTCCAGGTAACATCATCAGTGAGCCTCCGACGAAGCGCTGGTGTTATGCCCCGCTTTCTATTTATCTGTTTAGGTTTCCTTGGGTTGGTGACGTCATTTCCTGCGTTGGTGATGTATTTTCCTGTTCTTTTTCTCAGGGGATGGTAGATTGGCTCCATATCAATGTGTTTGTTGATGGAGTTCCGGTTGGAATGCCATGCTTCTAGGAAATCTCGTGCGTGTCTCTGTTTGGCTTGCCCTAGGATGGATGTGTTGTCCCAATCAAAGTGGTGTCCTTCCTCATCTGTATGTAAGGATACGAGTGATAGTGGGTCATGTCGTTTTGTGGCTAGTTGATGTTCATGTATTCTGGTGGCTAGCTTTCTTCCTGTATGTCCACTGTAATGTTTGTCACAATTTTTGCAAAGTATTTTGTAGATGACGTTCGTTTTGCTCGTTAAACAGAGCCAAACAGAGACACACACGAGAATTCCCAGAGGCATGGCATTCCAACCGGAACTCCATCAACAAACACATTGATTTGGAGCCAATCTACCATCCTGTGAGAAAAAGAACAGGGAACGACATCACCAACACAGGAAATGACATCACCAACCCAAGGAAACCTGAACAGATAAATAGAAAGCAGGACATAACACCAGCGCTTCGTCAGAGGCTCACTGATGATGTTTCCTAGAATGGTGACGAAACGTCTGAAAACTAAACTTCCAGCTCAGCGAGCAAACTCACATCCAGTTTGGTGATCCTTCGTCAAAATGTAGCATTATTCTGCGATTTCAGAGCTCCGGGATAAGCAGGTATCAGCTGAGATTTTGATAGATTAAAAAGTAATGTTTAAAAATAAGAAAATGTTTTTGATTTGGATGTGCAGTGTGGCTGGCAAACCCAAAGCCTGTTGCCTATCCCTCAAGACCTTTGAAGTGGGTAATTAGCTAGGCTATTCCAGAGGGGCAGTTAAGAGGGAACCCCAATGCTGTGGGCCTGGAGTCACGTGTAGACCAGACTGGGTAATTTGTGCAATTGCGACACAGTGGGGAAACAGAGACCAAACAGAGCGTTTGGCATTGAACATTTTAAGCTTAGAAGGAACATGAAGAAAAGTTCAGAGTGATGTTAACTACAATCGTATTGATGAGATAAAGAAGAAATAAGCAATGGAGGGAAAATTGTCTCTCACGTTGCTACTTTTTTCCTGCATTTTGTTTGAAAATTCAAAATTATAAGCTGGGCTGGATCAAGTAAGTAGCGAAAAGATCCTGTTCATGAGAAGATCAGGAACAAGATTTAAACTGATCTGACCAAAGAGCAAGGGTGGAGTCAGAAAAAAAAGGTTTAAACTCAGTGAGTAGTTAGACTGTCAGTCAGTTTGCAATGCAGTGATGCCAACAACATGGGTTCAATTGCTATGCCTAGCTGAGGTTACCACGAAGGACTTTCCTTCTCACCCTCTCCCTTGCTTGAGGTGTGGTGACCCTCAGGTTAAACTACCACTGGCTGTTACTCTCTAATGAAAATGCAGCGCCATGATTCAGTAAGGTTATGGCAAATTTATATTTAGTTTGCTTATGGAATGCAGTGGCTGGAGATAAGATGGAAGCAGATTGAGTTGAGGGCTTGCATGGTTATTTGGATAAAAAGTAAATGCAAGGGGAAGGGGAAAAACACTGGCGATTAATGGAGATGCGCCAGTCACTTCTTTAGAATTATCCTCATTCTTAAATTTTGATTTGATTTATTATTGTCACATGTACCAAATACAGTGAAAAATGAAAATACAGTGTTTTGCGTGAAGTACAGGCAGATTATAACATACAAGGACATACAGATCAAAGGGTGATTGACCATAACGAGACATACACTGTTTCGGCCGAATACAATGTGCACAAAAGCAACTTCAACATTAGATTTGAAATTTGGGAGGTCCATTTAGAAGACTAATAACAGCAGGGAAAAATCTATTCTTGAATCCTTTGGTTTGCTTGTTTAAGCTTCTGTATTTTCTGCCTGATGGAAGAGGTTGGAAGACATTATAACCAGGTTGGGAAGGGTCTTTGCAGGTGTTGGCTGCCCTTCTGCAACAGCGAGAAGTGTAGATGAAGTCAATGGACGAGAGGTCGACTTTCGTGATGGGCTGTGTTCGCAACTTTCTGTCGTTTCTTACAGTCCTGGGAAGAGTAGTCGCCCTACCAAGCCATGATGCATCCAGATAGAATGCAACAGTGGTGCACCTACAAAATTTGATGAGAGTCTTTATGGACATGTTGAATTTCCTCAGACTCCTGAGGATGAAGAGGCATTGTTGTGGCTTCTAGACCGTAGTGTTGTCATGGGTGGTCCAGGACAGATTACTGTTGATCGTCACTCCAATGAACTTAATGTTCTTGACTGTCTCCACCTCAGCTCCATTGATGTAGATAGGGATGTGTCGTCCTCCTTGCTTCCTGAGGGTCGATGGTCAACTCTTTAGTTTTGCTGATGTTAAGGGAGGGATTATTATTTCTGCACGTGTCACCAAGCATTCTATAGAGTTTCTGCTACCCGACCACCATCTGGCATTATCACTGTGACGTTTGGTGACATATTTTGTTTCTCCATTACTCTGGTAATCAAACACACAGTGGAGAAATTTCTCAGGATCAGTTCATACCACTGTTCTGTCTCTCTAGCCTCAACTCCAGGATTATGGGTGAAGTTATAACACTTTATTCCTGCCAAATCATGCCCTCACACTAAATCAGTTCCATCTACATGTATTTCCTGACTATCTGGACTACCACTAACTTCCAAACACAATTTCTCTCTTATGAATCTCAGTGTTCCTGCATAAATTTACCACTTTCTTCTAAATACTCAGTTATCATATGCTTTCTAACAGATTCTAACATTCTCCTCCATATGGATATCAAAGTAATTGGTCTGCAGTTGTCCATTCTCTCACTTCTTCCTATCTTGTATAGCAGGGCTACATTTGCAACTTTCCATTCAGCAGGAACTTTTCCAGAATCAATACAGTTACAAAAGATAGCCACCAATGCATCCACTATCTCTGCTGCTACTCTATTTAACAATAAAGCTCACCTGGTCCAGGAAATTTCTCATTCTTTAATCCAACTGAGCTTGCAAGAACTTTCTCTTTACTTACACACACTGTTTTTCACTTTTCAGTTACATAATATCCTTAGTTGCCTAATACGTCTGGGATATTTTTGATCTGTTTCCATGTAGGCTTTCACAAACTACTTAGTTTTCCTGTTCTCCATTATAAATTCTCCTGTCTTCACTTGAAATGGAGTCAATATTTATCCTCATCAGTCCTTTTCCTTTCACATAACTATCAAGCATTCTTACTCTTCCTTTACGTTGTCCACTACCTGTTTTCATATCTTCTTTCTTCTCCTCTTACCAGTTTCCTGGCCGTCTTTTGCTGGGCCCATATTACTCCTAGTTCTCAGGTGCATCACTGCTTTGGGCATTCTTATAACCACTTCCTTTGATCTAATGTCATCTTTAATTCCTTACGTGAGCCACCGTTGATTCACTTTTCCTTTGGGTGTTTTTGACATAGCAGTGTTGTGTTAATTACAGTCTCCATCAAGATTTTTAGTGTATCTTCCCAATCTACTCAAATCAATTTACCCCGATACCCTCAGATTTAACAACTTGTTTCTGAATGAACACTGTCAAGGGGAGGCAGTGGTCTAGTGGCATTATCGCTAGGCTATTAAATCCTGAGATGAAGATAATATCCTGGGAGTCCAGAGTTGAGTTCTACCATGGCAGATGGTGGAAATTAAATTGAATAAAATTTAGGAACTAAGAGTTTAATGATAACCATGAAACCATTGCCAATTGTTGGTGAGAGGGGAAAAGAAAGCATTAGGTTCACGAAAGCCCTTTTGGGAAGGACACTGCTATCCTTATCTGGGCTGACCCACATGTGACAATGTGGTTTACTTTTAAGTGCCTTTTGGACAATTAAGTAGGGGGCAACACATTTTGACCTGGTCAGTGATACATGCATCTCAAGAATTAATTTCTAAAGACCTTGTAAAATAGTGTACGGTAAGGTCATTGGTTTCCAAAGTCTCCGTTATGGTAATGCCTATTGGTCAGCTCTTTCTAATGACAGGGCACTAAGTCCAAAATAGTTCATTCAGCGTACATAAAAATATTGGAAAAGGAAGAAAGGCTCGGAGTGAAAAGACAAGAAAGGACAGTTGTTGTTTTGCATTAGTAGTATGGAAAAAACTGCTTTGAAAAAAAAAATGCCAGAAATAATGTTCCTTCAATTGTTTTAATGCATGGGAGAGCTTAAGATTCTGTAACTCAGATGCAGCCCTCTGAGAAGGCTGAAGGTTGTGAGTACGGTGGGCATGAGATCTGAAGGAAGTTATGAATGTCAGACAGAAATTGCTAGCAGAGGCCTGGATTACAAGTCAAACAATGGATAATGTACGTCGCAGTCATATCTTAATTTTTGGAGTATGACAGGCTTTGTTCATCCTACCTCCAAAAGGATGTAGATGGTTTAGTAAGGATGAAAAGTAAAGCAGCCAGATATATACTAAGCCTGTGGGTGCTATTTATTCAGAAAGGCTGGAGTAATTGTATTGATTTTGCCATGTAAAAAGAAGACTGGGGAGGAGGAAGGCATGACGAAGGACTTTGAAACAATGAATGAACAAGGTTAAATTAAACAAGCTGTCAAAACAATGATGCCACAGCCTTCAAAAGCAGAGCTTCAGAAGAAACAACATTGCACTGAAATCATAATTTCATGATCGTATGCATTTATTCCTGCATCTCAATGCCATGACCTAGCAGTTGGCTATTTATTTTCTTTCCCATCAATTTGGTATGCACTCACCAGAATTACAAATAGGAGGTGGCCATTCAGCCCAGATCAATTCAGCCATTCCACGCCATTCAAAGTAAGGCAAGTCTGCACTACAACCCCATTTTGTTTCAGTAACCCTTAGCGGCCTTGGATGTGAGTTTGCTCGCTGAGCTGGAAGGTTCATTTTCAGACGTTTCGCCACCATTCTAGGTAACATCATCAGTGAGCCTCCAACGAAGCGCTGGTGTTATGTCCCGCTTTCTATTTATCTGGTTAGGTTTCCTTGGGTTGGCGATGTCATTTCCTGCGTTGGTCTTGTCATTTCCTGTTCTTTTTCTCAGGGGATGGTAGATTGGCTCCAAATCAATGTGTTTGTTGATGGAGTTCCGGTTGGAATGCCATGCTTCTAGGAATTTCTAATGGCTGCGGCAAGTGCTCGTGCCCCAGGTCAGGGGGTCCGGAACACCATCCGTGTTTCTGTAAAGAAGGTGGATGAAGGTGCACCTGTGGACCGCACCTTCTTCGTGAAGAGGGTCCTATTAGACTGTTGCAGGTTCGCTGCTGCAGACATTTACTGCCTGCAGGATTTCCCCAGAGGAGGTTTTTATGATGTGACCTTCAGGAGTGCCAAGCTTTGCGAGCGCTTCCTGGAGGTTTTCAAGGAGAAAGGAGGTGAGGGCCCCCTCTCTGTATTGACCGCTGTCCTGCTGTTTGTGATGCCAGCGCAGAGGAGCCGTATGGTGACTGTACACATGTACAACCCGCATGCGCCAGCAGTTGATGTCCTGACCTTCCTCGGAAGGTATGTGAAGGTGGAAGGGGACCTAGCTGACATCATGGACCCCTTTAGCATCTGGACCAGTAAGAGGCAGGTCAAGGTGACGCTGAGGATGGGCGAGGACGGAAATGCCGTACACCCACCGTCCAGCTTCGCGATCGGTGGGAGCAAGGGCTACCTGACCTATGCAGGGCAACCTAAAGTCAGGGCCCAGGAACCGCAACCATCAGGCGGGGAGAGGCAGCTACAGGGGGGCTATAAGAGCTCCTTTGACGAGGGGGATTCGGAGAGGGCCTGCCCAAAGCAGAACTTAAAGATCTCGAGGGAGAAGGAAAGCAGCACCACACTTCCAGGTGACGGGAGGCGTCCTGAAGCTCCCTCCGACACCCAGTCACGTGCTGCTGAGGCACGGAGGGCCCCCCGGAACTTCCAGGCAGGAAGGAGGAAACAGCGCGTCCCCAGCCTGACCCAGAGCCGGACTCTCCTGCCTCCGTACTCCCGATGGGGGGATGCCACCCGGAAGGCAGCACGGATAGTTTCCTGAGCCCAGACAGCATCCAGCAGTTAGCCCGAGAAATGGGCATGAAGGGACAGATAGAAGGGCTGGACCTTGGACTTGGGGAGGGTACTGCGCTCACTGCCCATAATGGGGGTACGAGTTGCGAGCATTAATGTGCGCAGCGTCAAGTCAACCACAAGATGTGTGTCCACGTTGGCCTACCTGATCACCGTCAGGGCGGACCTCCTGTTTCTGGAGGAGTGCAGGATACCGCACCTCAGCGGGTACGGGAAATGGTCCGGCACCTGGACCTGTGGGCCTTCGATCTGGTCGGGGGGTAACGACTGTCGCTCCTCGGGCCTGGCTATTCTGCTGCGGGGGCACAACTTCACCATCTCTCAAGTTCAGGAGGTGGTGGGGAGCGCCTCCTAGTGGCTGACGACACCTACAGGAACGCTCCCCTGAGGCTGATCAACGTGTACGCCCCAGCGGTACGGAGTGAGCGGTTGGCCGTCCTGCAGCGGCTTCCACCCCTGCTGGCTACGTCCAGGCCGGTCATCCCAGGCGGAGACTTCAACTGCATCATCGATGCAGATGGAAGGTCCGGCGTGGGGACAGCGGGTGGCGGGAGTCAACTGGACGTCACGTCCAGATTCCTGATGGGCACGGTGAAGGACGCCAAGCTGCTCGATGTCTTCAGCGCCCCTGCAGACGGAGTGCAGCGGAGGTACACCTGGTCGCGGCCAGATGGGCCTATTCGTTCAAGGATAGACTTCCTGTTTGTGTCACGGGCATTCACAGTCAGGTCCACCGGCATCGAGCCGGTGTTCTTCTCTGACCACTGCCTCCTGCTGGCTGACGGCCACTTACAGGGCGACCAGCCGGCCGGCAAGGGGACGTGGAAGCTCAACACGACTCTGTTGACCCCAGAGAACGACGAGGATCTTAAGAGGGAGCACACTGGTTGGAGAACCGTGAAACCCCTCTTTGAGTCTCCGGGCGACTGGTGGGAGATGGTGAATGAGAACATCAAGCGGTTCTTTGTCCTCAAGGGTGTTCGGAATGCGAGAGAGAGGTGGGGAAAGCTGTCGCGACTCCAGAAAAGGGTGCAGAAACTGCTCCTTCTGCAGTTGATGGGAGTCGATGTCACGGAGGACCTCTGCGAGGTGAGGGGCCAGCAAGCCTCGCTCTTCGCCGCGGAGGCCTCCAGGATAATCTTCCGGTCCAGGGTCCGCTCCGTGGAGCAGGACGAGACGTGCTCGCGTTTCTTCTTTCAGAAAGTGCACAAAGAGAGCTCTGTGCTTAGCCAGCTGAAGGAGGACGACGGCTCGGTGACGTCGTCTCGGCCCGACATTTTGAGGATCAGCAGATCCTTCTATGCCGGACTGTACGACACGAAGCCCACGGACAGCATGGCCTCCGAGTCGTTCCTGTCGTCTATCACGAAGGTCTTAGACGACATGGCTGGACCGGCCGATATCCCTGGGCGAGCTGACCGGAGCCCTCAAGCCCTTGGAGAGGAATAGGACTGCCGGGAGTGACGGCTTACCGGTCGAGCTGTATTCCGCTCTGTGGTACCTGGTCGGCCAGGTCCTGCTGGAGGTGTACAATAGTACACTTTGGGCAGGGGAAATGTGCAATTCCATGAGGAAGGGCATCATCACCCTCATTTACAAGAGGAATGGGGAGAGGGAAGAAATTAAGAATTGGCATCCCATTTCACTATTCAAAGTGGACTACAAAATCCTGGCCAAGATCATAGCCAACCGGGTCAGGTCTGTCCTGGAGTCGGTGATTCACCCTGACCAAACCTGTGCTGTGCCAGGCAGGAAGATCGCTGAGAGCCTCGTGCTCATCAGGGATACGATCGCCTACGTACAGGACAGGTGGGTGGACACCTGCCTTGTCAGCCTGGACCAGGAGAAGGCCTTCGACAGGGTCTCTCATGCTTACATGAGGGACGTCCTCTCCAAATTGGGGTTCAGGGAGGCATCCGCAATTGGATCTGGCTGCTCGACACCAACATCGTTAGCGCAGTCTCGATCAATGGGTGGGAATCGGACAGTTTTCCTGTTAGATCTGGAGTCGGGCAGGTCTGCCCGCTCTCTCCTGCCTTGTTCGTGTGCTGTGTGGAGCCCTTTGCCACATCCATCAGGAAGGACGTGGGCCTGAAGGGCATGACTATCCCAGGCAGTGGAGGCCTTCAGGTCAAGACCTCCCTGTACATGGACGATGTCGCCATCTTCTGCAACGATCGTTGGTCGGTGAGTAGACTGTTGGACATCTGCGGCAAGTTTGAACTGGCCTCGGGTGCCAAAGTCAATAGGGGTAAGAGCTAGGTCATGTTCTTCGGGTATTGGGACAACCGCTCCTTCATCCCCTTCACCGTCAGGACAGACTACCTGAAGGTGCTGGGTGTTTGGTTCGGTGGAGCTGGGGCGTGCACTAAGACTTGGGAGGAGCTTATCACCAAATTGAAGCAGACGCTGCGCAGGTGGACGCTCCGGTCCCTCTCCATCGTGGGTAAGAACCTGGTTGTCAGGTGCGAGGGGCTTTCGGTACTGTTGTATGTGGCGCAGGCCTGGCCTATTCCCTGGACCTGCACCGCTGCGGTCACCCGGGCCAACTTCTACTTCATTTGGGGGTCGAGGATGGACCGGGTCCACAGGGACACCATGTACAAAGACCTGGAAAATGGGGGAAAGGACGTACCGAACGCCACCCTCGCCCTGACGGCTACCTTTGTGTGCGGCTGCATCAAGCTGTGCGTAGATCCTCAGTACGCAAACACCAAGTGTCACTACTTACTGAGGTTCTACCTGTCCCCGGTGTTGCGAAGGATGGGCCTGGCCTCGTTGCCGCGGAACGCTCTGAGTAATTGGACCGTCCCGTACCACCTGTCCTTCGTGGAGAAATTTTTGAAAGGAAACACCTTTGGCCACAAGGCCGTTAGGCAGTGGTTAGCACGTAGTATCCTCGAGACCCTTTGGGAAAAGGAGAGGGTGGACCCCGTTGTGTGGTTCCCCACGCAGACTGCCAAAGTCGTTTGGCAGAATGCCTCATCGCCAAAACTTTCAAACAAGCGCAAGGACATTGCTTTGCTGGCAGTGAGAGGGGGTCTGCCAGTGAGATCCTTTCTGCATGCCCGGAATCTCTGTACCACCGCACGCTGCCCTCGAGCTGCGGGGGGGGGGGGACGAGACTGTCAATCACCTCCTTCTGGAGTGTGCCTATGCGCAGGAGGTCTGGAGGCAGATGCAGTGGTATTTGTCGAGGTTTGTCCCGAGCAGCTCCGTGACGCGGGACTCAGTGCTCTACGGGCTGTTTCCCAGGACGCACACCGAGACCAACATCAATTGCGCCTGGAGGACCTTCAATGCGGTGAAAGACGCTCTTTGGTCTGCCCGCAACTTGCTGGTCTGCCAGCTGAAAGAACTGACCCCGACCGAATGTTGCAGACTGGCGCACTCCAAGGTCCAGGACTACGTGCTGAGGGACGCGCTAAAGCTTGGGGCAGGTGCCGCCAAGGCACGGTGGGGAAAGACGACCGTATGAAACCCCTCATCCAGAATGGAAAAAAGGGCCCTATATGGTAACTGGGCCCAGCTGGCGCCTTCCCCAACTGGTCGGGGGCCAACGGGGACTGTGCAGGGTGACGACTGCCGGGGTGTTTTCTTTGCTTTGTTTTTTTTTTCTTCTTTGTTTTGTTTTTTTTCCTTTAGTTGGTGTATGTACCCCCTGGGTAACCCAGAGCGGCTTGCATGACTGGGTAGTTGTATAAATGTTTTATTTTTTGTACATCTTATGAATAAAGTATATTTTTTCAAATTAAAAAAAGGTAACGAAACGTCTGAAAACCAACCTTCCAGCTCAGCGAGCAAACTCACATCCAGAACCTCAACCTGAGCTACAAATCTTCTCAAAACTCGTTACCTTTACGGCCTTACCTAACAAAAATCTTAGCTAACAATCCAACAATCTTACTACCGGTGGTAGACGCAGACACATTAGCATCTTTTAAGATATATCTGGACAGGTACATGGATGGGCAGGGAGCAAATGGACTCAGACCGTTAGAAAATAGATGACAGGTTAGACAGAGGATCTCGATCGGCGCAGGCTTGGAGACCCTAAGGGCCTGTTCCTGTGCTGTAGGTTTCTTTGTTCATTGTTCTATCCCAGCTGCAGTTATTATTAGAGAAGTTAGATCTCTGACCGAGATCTGGCTTGATAGATCATAATTTGTTTCTCTATTATTAATGAGGTGATCTTTCATTGAAAAAACATACATGTAATTTTGTGTTAATAAAAAAAACTTTCACAGAACTGAAAAACAAAATAGAAGAAATCAAGCCAGCTACATTTAGTTCAAAATAAATTATTTCAACAGTATATACTACTCAAACTTGAGAGAATTCTTTTCTCTATCACATCTACTATTATCCTGTGCTTCGCTTTCTAGTCTTGATAATCTGACAGCTTCTTCTTTGGGGTTTCATAAAACTGAACTTAGATTTTCTTAAGAAAAACTGAAAAAGTTACTGATGCTGTAAATAAAAAAGAACAGAGTTGCTGGAAAGGCTCAGCGGATCTGGCAGTATCTGCAAAGAGAAATCAGACTTAACATTTCCTCAGAACCAGTTCTGAGGAAGTGCCACCAGACCTGAAATGTTACCTCTGATTTTCTTCACAGATGCTGCCAGAGCTTTCCCAGCAAATTCTGTTTTTATGTCTTAGATTTTCTTAGCTTTAACTAACCTCTTTAGGATCTTAACCAAGCACTTCTAGTCTAGAACATCCAAACTAAATTCCTTGCAATGACCAACCTATTTCCTAATAAATCCAATCTATCTTTCTTCTTTAAGTTCAACTGTCTAACACAATTAGCTTTAGCCAAAAACTGACAAAGTGAAATCCAAAGGCTACTTCCGAGCTACAGAGGCTTTCCCTAACCAAATGAAAAGAAAACACACAATTTCCAGAACCTTCTAAATGAAATCCTAATGCACTACACAGTTTACTTTGTTGCTTTATAAGTAATCTCCACTAAAGCATAATTACACACAAGGAACTGTCTCTCATATTGTTTTTAAATAAAATCACCATGGCTACAGAAATACTTACAAGTTAATCACTAAAGACCTTTAAACAAAAGACCAAATTCCAAAAGCTGTGATTTCAAATCCAAAATCTAAAATAAAATGTTAATAAAATATATAATCAGCCCCACAGCAATGTGGTTGACTCTCATATGCCCTCTGAAATGGCATAGAAAGCCATTCAGTTTTATCAATCACGATGAAGTCTCGACAAAGAAATAACAATGGGCAAAACGACCTGGCATTGACCTAGGCACTGGAAAAGACAATGACAGATACAGCCTCGTCAACCCTGCAAAGTTCTCCTCACTTAGTTTTAGGGGCTCGTCCAAAATTGGGGGAGCTGTCTCACAGAGTGGTGAAGCAACAGCCTGACATAGTCATGCTCACAGTATCATGCCTTACAGACAATGTCCCACACACCACCGTCACCATCCCTAGATAAATCCTGTCACACCGGCAGGACAGACCCAGCAGACGTCGCAGCACAGCGGGATACAGTCTCGAGGCAGTTGCCCTGGGGAGCACTCAACGTTGCCTCTGGCCCCATGAAGTCTCATACCTTCAGGTTAAATAAGGGAAAAGAAACCTCCTTGTGATTACCATGTAATCTCCTCCCTTAGCTGACAAATTGGTACTCTTCCATATTGGAAGCACTGAGTGTGGCAAGGGCACAAAATAGGGATGGGGGTTTTCAAAGTCTATCACTAAGAATGGCTCGGCAGCAGTACTACTGATCGAGCTGGTTGGGTCCTAAAGGACATAGCTGCTAGACTGGGCCTGCGGCAGGTGGTGAGGGAACCAACAAGAGAGAAAAAACATGCTTCACCTCATCCTTACCAATCTGCCGGCTGCACTTGCATCTGTCTATGCCACTGTTGGTGAGAGTGACCATCGCACGGTGCTTGTGGAGACAAAGTCCCGCCTTCACAATGAGGATAGCCCCCACATGTGGCACTATCACTGCGCTAAATGGGACAGGTTTTGAACAGATCTTGCGACTCAAAACTGGACATCCATGATGTGATGTGGGCTTTTAACTGCAGCAGAATTGTACTCTAGCACAATCTGTAACTTTAAGGCCTGGCTTACCGTCCCGCCCACAACTCAACCATTACCATCAAGCCAGGGGATCAACCCTGGTTCAAAGAAGAGTGCAGGAGAGCATGCCATGAACAGCACCAGGTATACCTGAAGATGATGTGTCAATCTGGTGAAGCTACCAAACAGGACTATTTGCACGCTCAACAGTAAAAGCAGCAAGTGATAGACAGAGCTAAGTGATCCCACATCCAACAGATCAGATTTAAGCTCTGCAGAAAAACATGTGAGGCTTCACTGGAACTGTCAGTTTTGTCATAGAACCTCTATAGTGTGGAAGCAGGCCATTCAGCCCATCACGTCCACATCGGACATCCAAAGAGCATCTCACTCAGAACCACCCCCTACTGTATCACTGTAGCCCTGCATTTCCCATGGATAGCCCACCTAATCAAGGTTGGAATCAAACCCAGGTCCTTGGTACGATAAGGCAGCAGTGCCAACTACTGACCCACTGTGCCTGTCTTCCGGAAAGATCGGATCCTTTGTACCAATAATTATTGAGTACTGGACCTGGAATATAACATCAGGCAATGAGAGATCATTTTATAGAAATAGCTGACCTGCTGTTTTCACTGTTCTCTCTGCTCAAAAATCATAGGCACTGCTCCAAATGAATAAGTTTATGGAAATAATATGCACCATAAACATTGATTTCATTTTTTTTAGATTTTGAAACTGAACGAGCATTCAATTCAATTTCAAAATGCTTACTATCTTTCTTCTATATTTTTTAACTTTTGTGATGACACTCTGGATCTCACCATAGCGCCACTATCCAACTCCCCTTAGACTCATGGTTTTTCACAGGAACTTGCCCCAGATATCTCGGGCAGTAAACTTATTGGCGTATTGTGTCACTGAGCTATATCACGCAGACTGGTCCTCAAATTATATTACAGTCTGTGTTGAGTTAGCTCATGCCAGAGAAATGTGGCATGAATATCTCAAACAAAACCAGAAGTTGCTGGAGAAACTCAGCAGGTCTGGCAGCATCTGTGGGGAGAAAAACAGAGTTAACGTTTCACGTCCCATGACTCATGATCAGAACAGTTCAGATCTGAAAATCAACAGCGCTCTGGTTATGAAGAGACTCCTAATTCCAGATTATGTTTTACACACTGAAGTCCCAACATGCCAGAATTTAAACCCAGGTCCCTAGAACTTTGCTTGGGTCTCTGGTTCTTTTATGCTGACATTATTTATTAAAATTGTCTCATGACACATTATCAGATCCAAAGTAGCTTGATCTCTCATTGGATCCACAATGTATTGCTCTAGAAAGCATCAGTCCAGTTTTTATTTTCTACAGTTCTAGTTATTTGCCTGAATGAATCAAATAACTAGGATTACAGAGAGAGCTTCAAACAAATTAGAATAGAATGGATTTGAGAGAGGGAGGAGGTTACAAGGCTAAAGGAGATGGAAGCATTACAGGCAGCTATTGGGCAACAATGCCAAGAATAGGACAAATGCTCACAAAGTGAAGGAAACGTTTGTGTTAGATTACAAGGCTATAGGCACTGAAGAAAATATCACCAATTAAATCTTGAAGAGGCAACAGTTCATTTGGAATAGGTCCTGTTGCATAAGTAACATGATGGGATGCTTTATTCAAAATCCATTCTTTGGAATGGAAATTGTATGCCTTTCTTTTCAAAAACTTGTGAATAAAAATAGAAACTATAGGCTTGCTAGCCTCATATTGGTTGACAAGAAATTACTGGAGTGTACAATTAAGGACAGGACGAGTGAACACCACTTTGGCTACAAGTGTAAGTCATTACGTTTACTAAAAGAATGGGTCACTGTGGGTACAAGAGCAATTCAGAGGCTAGAATTTCTGCACTGCGTAATTCACCTCCTTTTGACCTTTGACAAGGCACAAGCCAAGTGAGTAGTGGAATATACTTGACTGAATGAGTGCACCTTCAATGAAGCCCAATAATCAAGTGTCTTGACACCATCCAGTACAAAGCAGCCCACTTGATTGACACTCCAACCACCACATCCAACGGTCACTCAAATCCCCACTGATGCACAATAGCAACAGTGTGTACCATCCACACAGTGTACTGCAACAACTCACCAAAGCTCCTCTGACAGCACCGTCCAAACCCGTGACCTCTACCATCGAGAGCACGGAAACTCCAATACCTATAAGGCCCCCTCCAAGCCACATACCATCTTGATTTGGAACTACATTTTTCTTCCTTTACTGTTTTTGGGTCAAAATCCTGGAAGTCTCCGCTGTGAGTGTCTGCGATGTCTAACACATGGACTGTAGTGGTTGAATAAGCAGCCGCTCCCTTGTCTCAAGCTATTTAGGGATTGACAATGAAAACTGGCCCAGCCGGCAATGTCCATACCCCACAATAAAGGCTTTCAGTATTTTCAGTTGATTGGATAGAAACACTATGAATTTGTGCAGGGTGAATATTGTGCCTAAGAAACCAGATATAATCCTTTCAAGAGTTTTATTGGACAATTAAATGTCAATGGGTGTTATTTATCCAAAATTGCAGAAGCCATTTAAACGAAGACAATAAGAGTTTAGAAGTTAATGTTGAAACTCATGGGCTTGCAGGCAAATTATTAGCTTATGTAGGAAATTGTTGGTTGCACAGACACAATTAGGAATAAATACTGGGCATACATTCATATTGGCAAGATGTAACCTGTGGTCTCCCACACAGATCTCTCTCTCTCTTTGATCCTTATCCATTCACTATATTTTTAACATTTTAAATGATGAGAAAAAGAGACTTACATCCTTGTTTGCTGATGACACACAAATAGGCAGTGCAGGAAACATAGAGATGGAGGTGTAAAATTACAAGAAAAAATAATGGATTGACTGAGAGGGTAAAATGCTTTGGAATAGAGGTAGGTTTGAGTTCATGCACTTTGGATAAAATAAAGACAAGATCAAAATAGTTTCAGAAAGTGATGTGCGCAGCCCAGGCCATCATAGAAGCCAACATTCCGTCCATGGTCTCCATTTACACTCCACAGGAAGGCTGCCAACATCATCAAAGAAACCTCCCAAACTGGAAATGTTCTCCTAAAATCTATTCTGTCAGGCAGAATATACAGAAGCTTGAATACACACACACACACACACACACACACACACACACACACACACACACACACACACACACACACACACACACACACACACACACACACACACACAACTTTAAGAACAGCTTCTTCCCCACTGATGAATGGACTCTCCAACTTCAAATAATGCCAATCTTGTTAGTATTGAGCTTGCTTTGTGCAGGCCCTGTGGGGTGTAACCTGTATGCCTCACTCAGTCCAAGATTTTTCTCACTCTATGACCTGTAAGTTTTTGCTTACTACAATCTGCCTGTACTGCTCATAAACAAAACTTTTCACTGTGCTTCAGATTGGCCATGCTACATTGCCCATAGTGTTCAGGGTTGTGTAGATTAGGTGAGTTATAGGGAGATGGGTCTGGGTGGGATAAGGGTCAGTGTGGACTTGTTGGGCCAAAGGGCCTGTTTCCACACTGTAGGGATTCTACAATCTCATTTCTATTGAGTTTTGAGAAGATTTGTAGCTCAGGTTGAGGTTCTGGATGTGAGTTTGCTCGCTGAGCTGCAAGGTTAGTTTTCAGACGTTTCGTCACCATTCTAGGTAACATCATCAGTGAGCCTCCAATGAAGCGCTGGTGTTATGTCCCGCTTTCTATTTATCTGGTTAGGTTAATCTACTCCTGGACTAGGAGATATAGGTTCAAGTCCCAACTGCTCCAGAGGTGTGTAATAACACCCCTGAATGGGTTAATAAGAACTATAGCTTAAATTTTAAAAAACACTGAAAAGGACACCAAGGTGTTGCAGTTAGGTATTGTGCAAGATAACCTTGGCTTTGGATAAAAAAATACTGCTTGTACTGGTGAATGTGCTTTTTTTTACATTAGTTAACAATGAGGAAGGCAATCAACTGATTAGAAAGTTTTTGCAAATTCCTGATTTCCCACAATCTGTGTGGTGGGAAATTGTTTTGTGAGTGGGGATTCAAATAGTTACATTCTGACTTTCGAAAAGACACTTGGGAGCAACCCATGACCAGCAAAACCTCATTGCTATTCATCGTATCAAGTAGCAAGTGATGGATGATGTGGTGGAAAATATAAGCTCACATTTAGCTACTGTAAACAATCCACCTCAGAATTACAATCATCAAATGAAGCAAGAGCTCATTTTCTTTCAAGGTACAAAGCAACATTTTTTGGGGAAGACAAATCTGAAATATTGGGACCTCTATATGTTAGAATATCACACTTGTCAGTTCATTTCTCATTAAAATGGGGACACATCTACACACACAAGTGGATGCCATAAGGACTATATCTTTTTTTGTTTTCATGTCTTTAAAACTATGGACTGCTATAAGAAGGAGCTGTTTTCCTTTCCTAAAGAAATACAGTAATTTACCAGAATGGTTACACAATTTCACCGGAAGAAATTTGGCGACGACTTAAAACTCTTCTGTGGCTGTTGGTTCCTTGAGATGTGAAGTTAATCAGAAGGTGAGGAGTTGTGTGCAAATGAACCAGATTGGTTCTCAGTTAAATGAGCATATTGGAACTAGGAACTAGTTGCAGAATCACAGACACACACACAGAGAAATGGGCACAGAGGTTCTCCCAGCAGAAGCTGCCTGTGTTCCACAATACAAAACTCAATTCAAACTGAAAGAAAGCCAGTTTCCTTTTGTGAAGCAGTTGCTCTGAGTTGTGACTTTGCAACTGATAAATTACAGGCATTTTCAAGTGAATAAATCATGCTGTATTTCTTACAAACCAGTAGAAGCATCCAGAGAAATATAATTGAACATCAAGGACCTAGCTAGCCAAAGAAGGGTCATTTTAACATTAGAATTGGGAAACAAAGCAAGTTAAACTTTAGACTAAATAAAAACTGAATGAACTGCAGATGCTGTAAATCAGTAACAAAAACAAAGTCGTTGGAGAAGCTAAGCAGGTCTGGCAGCATCTGTGAAGGGAAAAACACGGTTAACGTTTTGGGTCAAGAGACTCTTCCTCAGAACACGTTCTCATGACCTCATGTTCAGAGGAAGGGTCACCAGACCTGAAATATTAACACTATTTTTCCCTTCACAGATGCTGCCAGATCTGCTAAGCTTCTCCAGCAACTTTGTTTTTGTTAAACTTTCGATTGATCAGCGAGTGCCTCGCTGCCCCATTAAAAAATATGTTTGCGCATGCTAAACAATTGGGGAAAAATGGCTTTATTGTATTTTCTTCTGTCCTGGTGCCAGTAATTGATTTGATCTATTGTTTATTCATGCATGTGAAAGGGGAACTTATAAGGAGTTTAGAGTTCTAGTTTGTAGTATCATATGCCGATTGTTTATATCTTTCTACCTGTGACATAATTACTAATAATAAATAATAATGCTTGGTCAGTACATCGTCATTTCTCCCAATCCTGGTTTGAAAGTCAGGTAAATCGGCATATTGTGAATACTTTTTTAAGAAGACAAATTTAACATTTGATACAACCCTAGGAATACTGTGTCCAATTCTGGCCACCTTATCATTGGCAGGATGTTCTTAAGCTGGAGAGAGTTCAGAGAAGATTTACCAGGATGTTGCTAGGAATGGAGGAATTGAGTTATATGGAGAGGCTGGGTAGGATGGAACCATTTTCCACTGGAGAGTAGGAGATTGAAGGGTGATCTTATTGAGTTTTATAAAATCATGAAAGTTATAGATAAGGTGAAGAGCAGATGTATTTTCCCTAGGGAAGGACATTTCAAGGTTAGGCGGCACATCTTTAGGGCAAGAGTAAAAAAATTTAAAAGGAGGCTTGAGAGATAATGTTGTACCAAGCGAGTGGTTTGTGTGTGGAATGAACCTCACAAAGATGTGGTGGATCTGGGCACAGTCACAAAGGTTAAAAGACATTGGATGAGTACGTGAATAAGAAATATTTGAAGGAATATGGGCCAGGCACAGGCAGGTAGGAGTAGTTTAGCTTGGGATAATGGTTGGCATGGACTTGTTGGATAAAAGAGTCTGTTTCTGTGCTACAGGGCTCTATGACTGTGACTGTATGACAGTACTTGATCTACTGCACAGTGGCCCAATGGGCTTTAACAATGCTCATAAAGGTTGCAAGACATTTTCTTGGGAGATTAAAGGGACTGTTCAGGTGGCGCTAGGTGAATATTGATTTCACTATTTCTTCTTTCTAATCTATTCGTCTACATAAGAACAGATACTTCGCTCCTGGTGGGAAGTGCCTGGCTTGGTATAGTTTCCTCTTATTGCATCTGGCTGCTTTGGAAGGTCTGCACATGTTAAATTGAGAAAAAATAGAAGAGAGGAATTCACAGCTGACACTGTGAGTTCCTTGCTTTGTTTTGTTGAACTGTGGTAAAAGTATGCATTGTTGATATTCTCAATTGGCTTGCGATGCCCTCAAATGCCAAAAGGTTCCATATTTTAAGGTTAAACAAATGCAAAAAGAAGAATGAAATCAGAGTCTGACACCTCTTTTCTTCACCCCAGCTCCACTGCTAAGTGCAGGAAATAGTTGGAAAAATGTAGGGAGGGGTGCAAGGTGAGGAAAACGTTCTCCCAAATCTGTGAGATTTCCAGTACTGCTGTCCCTCTGGGTTAGAGCAAAGGAACAAATCAGCAAAAACACCAGCGAGGCTCGTGCAACACAGCTTGAGAGACAGCATGTTCCCGCTGACAAGCGCATTAATAAATCATGACTGTCATTAAAATTCTTAAACTAATATTTTGCAGTTATGCCTGCTCTTTAATATCAGCCACTCTTCATATGGAAAATTAATTAATCAAATGGCTGAAGCAGATTAGTTTAGGAGCTGAATAAAGGTCGACACAGTACAATTAGACCAAAGAATAAATATTTTACACAGCAAAAACCATCCTTCCAGGCAGCTTCGTTAAACAGGGGCTATAAATAAGCTTGGCGAGATCAACCGAGCAATTAAATTCTCCATGGTAACCAGGGAATTTTAAACAGGTTTGCATCAATCTGCAACAGTTTGATCTGCTTGGTATTAAAGAGGTGAAAGGTATGATTCTTGTAGCGTACTGTGCCGCAGCTCTTAATCCAGCAAAAAAAGAGGGAATGCCCAGTTACTAGGAGCTGGATCAGAGACAAACTCAGCAAATACCACAGGGGTTTCGGTGATCTCTCAGATACTCGCTTGGGGTTTCTCTCACAGTTAACTTCATTTGTTGGCTGTGGATGACTGACAAAGGAGACTCCCTGGTAGCCTTCATAAATGTCCCACTGGGTCTTTCTGAAACCTTTTCAAAAGCCCACCTGCTACATGTAACACAGCCTTGGGATTCTGCTGCAGTGTCAGTTCATCCTCATTGGCACTGCAATGAACTATAATTGCAATGGTGCTGTTACACTGGTTTGTCAGTGCTCACCCTGAGTGAACGTAAGAACATAAGACTATAAAAAATAGGAGCAAGAGGAGGCCATCGGGCCCATCAAGCCCGCTCCACAGTTCATAAGACCATAAGACATGGGAGTGGAAGTAAGGCCATTCTGCCAATCAAGTCCACTCCGCCATTTAAATCATGGCTCATGGGCATTTCACCTCCACTTCCCTGCGCTCTCCCGGTAGCCCTTGATTCCTTCTGAGATCAAGAATTTGTCGATCTCTGCCTTGAAGGCATCCAACGTCCTGGCCTCCACTGCACTCTGTGGCAATGAATTCTCCAAGCCCACCACTCTCTGGCTGAAGAAATGCCATCTCATTTCAGTTTTAAATTTGCCCCCTCTAATTTTAAGGCTGTGCCCACGGGTCCTAGTCTCCCCGCCTAACGGAAACAACTTCCCAGCGTCCACCCCTTCTAAACCATACATTAACTTGTAAGATCATGTCTGATCTTTTTGCGGGTTCAGCTCCACTTACCCACCCTCTCAGCATAACCCTTAATTCCTTCACTGTTTAAAAATCTATCTTTGCCCGAAAAACATTCAATGAGGAAGCCTCAACAGCTTCGCTGAGCAGGGAATTCCACAGATTCACAACCCTGTGGGTGAGAAGTTCCACTTCAGCTCTGTCCAAAATCTGCTTCCTCTTATTTTCAGGCTGTGCCCCTTGGTTCTGTATCCTCCTGCCAGTGGAAACAATGTCCTTGCTTCTGGTCTATCTATTCCTTTCATAATGTTATATGGTTCTATAAGATCCCCCATCCGTTTTATGAATTGCAATGAATAAGTCCCACGTGCTGCACTGGAGAGTCAGCTGCCCCTCCTGAGCCATTGCACTAGAGTGCAGGCACTCCCTTAGTGCAGCTCAGGAGCATTGGTGCTTCTACAATACTGCACTGGAACATCATCATTCCCTCAATACTGCACTGGAACATCATCATTCCCTCAATACTGTACTGGGATATCATCACTCCCTCAATAATGCACTGGAATATTGTCAGTCCCTCAATATGGCAATGCAATATCATGACTTTCTCAATACTGCAGTGGAATATCATCAGTCCCTCAATAATGCACTGGAATATTGTCAGTCCCTCAATATGGCAGTGCAATATCATGACTTTCTCAATACTGCACTGGAATATCATCACTCCCTCAACACGGCACTAGAATATCATCACTCACTCAATGCTGCACTGGAATATCATCACTCCCTCAACATGACACTGGAAAATCATCACTCCCTCAATACTGCACTGGAATATCATCATTCCCTCGATACTGCACTGGAATTTCATCAATCCTTCACTACTGCACTGGAATTCCATCACTCCCTCAATTCTGCACTGGAACGTTAAGGTAACCCAACAGTTGGTAGGACACTACGCTCCCAGTTGAGACATGTATAAACTCTGCCCTGATCTGAAGGAGTGCTGCAGTTTCACAGATACTGTCTTTTACGTAAGGTACCAATAATTCTTCCTCAGTTAATGCCAGTAAAGGAGCTTAAATCAGGTGATACACCAATTAATATCTGCAGGACTTCACAGAGTGTATCACTGTGTCTTGTACAACATTGACACCTGATCAAAAATATTCAATTGGCTGGAAAATTCCAAGTTTGAAAAAGACACTAAATAATTGCAGGTCGCTGCCTTTCTGCAACTGGCTGTGTATGAGGAACAGAATTCTCAGTGCTCTGTTTTCACACCCGGTACAGTTAGTCACTGTTAGGGCTGATTCATTAAGAATAAACATGTGGGTAAATTACTGACTTGTAGTCAACAGTTCAGGAGCCTTGACCCCTTGTGTATCAGGAGATCAAGAGAGAAAGCTAATAGTGTATGTCAGGATTAAAAACAAAAGAAAGGCAATCATTTAGCAGGTTAAACCTGCTAGGAATTGAAACAATAGCCTCTGAGAACAGAGATTAAAACTTTGAAATACAACATATAAATTATTCATCAGCCCATACATACTACTTTAAATAAATTATAAAGTTTAATGAAGACAGCAGGCCCAGCAGCATCTCAGGAGCACAAAAGCTGACGTTTCGGGCCTAGACCCTTCATCAGAAAAGGGGAATGGGGTGAGGGTTCTGGAATAAATAGGGAGAGAGGGGGAGGCGGACCGAAGATGGAGAGAAAAGAAGATAGGTGGAGAGGACAGTATAGGTGGGGAGGTAGGGAGGGGATAGGTCAGTCCAGGGAAGCCGGACAGTTCAAGGAGGTAGGATGAGGTTAGTAGGTAGGAGATGGAAGTGCGGCTTGGGGTGGGAGGAAGGGATGGGTGAGAGGAAGAACAGGTTAGGGAGGCAGAGACAGGTTGGACTGGTTTTGGGATGCAGTGGGTGGAGGGGAAGAGCTGGGCTGGTTGTGTGGTGCAGTGGGGGGAGGGGACAAACTGGGCTGGTTTTGGGATGCGGCGGGGGAAGGGGAAATTTTGAAGCTGGTGAAGTCCACATTGATACCATTGGGCTGCAGGGTTCCCAAGCGGAATATGAGTTGCTGTTCCTGCAACCTTCGGGTGGCATCATTGTGGCACTGCAGGAGGCCCATGATGGACATGTCATCTAAAGAATGGGAGGGGGAGTGGAAATGGTTTGCAACTGGGAGGTACAGTTGTTTATTGCGAACCGAGCAGAGGCGTTCTGCAAAGCGGTCCCCAAGCCTCCGCTTTGTCTCCCCAATGTAGAGGAAGCCACACCAGTAACTGCATCCACTGTACCCGGTGTGGCTTCCTCTACATTGGGGAAACCAAGCGGAGGCTTGGGGACCGCTTTGCAGAACACCTCCTCTCAGTTCGCAATAAACAACTGCACCTCCCAGTCTCAAACCATTTCCACTCCCCCTCCCATTCTTTAGATGACATGTCCATCATGGGCCTCCTGCAGTGCCACAATGATGCCACCCGAAGGTTGCAGTAACAGCAACTCATATTCTGCTTGGGAACCCTGCAGCCCAATGGTATCAATGTGGACTTCACCAGCTTCAAAATTCCCCCTTCCCCCACCACATCCCAAAACCAGCCCAGTTTATCCCCTCCCCCCACTGCACCACACAACCAGCCCAGCTCTTCCCCCCCACCCACTGCATCCCAAAACCAGTCCAATCTGTCTCTGCCGCCCTAACCTGTTCTTCCTCTCACCCATCCCTTCCTCCCACCCCAAGCCACACCTCCATCTCCTACCTACTAACCTCATGCCACCTCCTTGACCTGTCCGTCTTCCCTGGACTGACCTATCCCCTCCTCACCTCCCCACCTATACTGTCCTCTCCACCTATCTTCTTTTCTCTCCATCTTCGGTCCGCCTCCCCCTCTCTCCCTATTTATTCCAGAACTCTCACCCCATCCTCCTCTCTGATGAAGGGTCTAGGCCTGAAACATCAGCTTTTGTGCTCCTGAGATGCTGCTGGGCCTGCTGTGTTCGTCCAGCCTCACATTTCGTTATCTTGGATTCTCCAGCATCTGCAGTTCCCATTATCGCTGATAAAGTTTGATGAAGTTGGGCTTTGGGAGATTCAGTATTTTGTGAGACTGTTGAGCACACAATAATTTCTGTATGCATGGACTGACAGTTATTAAAATAGCTGGTAACAGGGTACTTTCACATTTAATCTCACAGCGTGCCCGCACGATGCTCAAAAAAGACATATTTCTGCATCACTTCTACATCTCTGATCTACATCATTCTCCCTTGAAGCTTAGCATAGGATCAGTGCATTTATTCCAACATTTTCAAGCCCAGATAAGGCACTTCTGAATAAATGTCGAGTTTAAAAGCCTGACTTCTTCATTTGAAAGGTGCAAAAACATGAACTTGATTTTCTCATTCTTAGGCAGTTTTAACTCAGTTGGTTTTTACCATAGACAGGTCTGTTTGTGACAATAGCTCAGGTTTTGTGGTCATTGGTGAAGTGCTAACCTTTGCCACTGATCAACAGAATGGTTAACTCAATGTTTTACTGGAATGCAGATTCTTGAGCTCCAATCCCTCAAATAAAAAGTCAGAAATTAATGCCCATGTGGAGCAGGATGAACACAGCAAGCCAACAATCCTGCTCCTCTGAAGTTCCCTGTCCTGCTGTGCTCCTCCATCTCCACAATATGTTATCTCTGACTCCAGCATCTGCAGTTCTTACTGTCTCAGAATTTAATGCACATCTTTTTACTCTTCTCCAATTCTTCTACATGAAATTCTGACCTAAGTAAATGCAGTTTGAAAGTTAGTTTGAATTTAACAACTTTCTCGGGGGGAATGGTGATGTCCAGCAACAGTGCAGGCAGCAGGTAACCTGTTCAGTTAATCAGAATGAAGGATTCTCACCAATGACAAAGCTGGAAATAATGGATGGGGAATGCAGATCATTTTATATCATTGCACAGAAAACAAAGTTTAGATTTACACCTGGGAGTTAGATGAAAATTAAATATCAAAGTATAAGTTACAAAAAAAAGTTATTTTAATGAAAATTCTGCAATCTTCAAATGTGCACATTTGGGAAATTAGTTTTCATAGTTAGGAGGCTGGGCAGCAGTAATTTTGACTCAATTTATTGTTAAAACTCAAATACTACTAATTGCACAAGCTGTAATTTTTCCATCAGTCCTAGATCCAAAACAGTTGTGGAATTGTTTAAATCCATGACCAGTGATTCTGTTTTGATAGCATCTATGAAGACAGCAACAGCACACCCTGTAACGTCTGAATTTCAGCACTTATCTCTTTGGGTGTGTATGCGAGAAGTCATTGTCAATTTTACATGATTATAATGGCAGATGTTGCCAGAGTGCCATTATTCTTAGCCCAGATTCTAGACCATTGCCTCTATCTCTGGCCATTTAGTCAATATGGATCAATAGTCAAGATAACTAGTTGCAATGTAAATAGCCATTACTACTGATTGATATAGAGCATATCACACTTAATATTTCATCAAATCAGAGGACACACTACACCTTATGTTCCCACAGGTTTATTTGAAATCATAAGCATTTGACACACTACTCCTTTGTCAGGTGAAGTAGAGGGAAGCACACAGACACAGAATTTATAGGCAGAGAGATCATTGTAAGATAATTCCAGGTAATCAAGAATGTCAAAAGATGGTGTGCATGGTGTGTCAACATGCTGAATAACAAGTTTTTGCAGTTGATCAAAAATGTCAAAAGGCATGAATAAATATTTAAATCATTCCTGGGATGTGTGCATTGCTGGCTAGCATATTTATTCACCCAAGTGTTAACTGAACTCAGCAACCTGTCACTTTATCAAGGCAAGTTATGTTACTATTGCAAATGGTATTCAGTCTAACAATTGGGCACTTTTACATGAGATACTGTGAGATTTCCTTCCATTCTGCCCCACAATCTAGTTTAACCCCAAGCTTCAGCGAGAATCTGTTGCATCAAATGTATTTCCCTCCATTTTCTACGTGAACCATTCTTCGGCGTACCTGAGTGACATGGGCAGATAGAGCTATATTAGGGCCATTACAGTGGTGGAGGACCTGTGCCACATAGCAGCCACAACAGAGCTGTCAAAACTAGTTTCACATCAGATCTTTATAATCAGCTGACAGCAGGAACCTTTTATCTGAGCCCCTGATGCCACAGCTGAAATGCCTTTCCAATCCATACTTCTTAATCCTCTTGATTTATCCCATATGAACATCTGACCTAAGTGTGTTTTCCATTGGCACTCTTGTTGACCTGCTACAACTGAGCCCACTATAACAATGTGAATTTGTCAGGGTGTTTAAATTTAAAACAGCCTAGGTTGAATGTCGCTGAGAAGCATGGGCACCAGGTGATGTTGGTGTAATTGTTTTTATACTCTAAGTGGCTCTATAAGTCGTCCAGACATGATGCCATCAATAGCAAATTAGCATAAGACCTGACGTTGATGCATTGAATCCCTTTAATAAGAAGCAGCTCCTTTTAAGAATGCTTTTTGCAAAAAGTATCTGGGCACATGAACACGTGCTTGACAGCTGACTCATTGCCTGGGAGCCACATCTGTTTTCAGTACTGTTCAGCCTCAAATCAAAAACACACAGCAGTCATTAGAAGTTATATTCACAGATGGTACATGCCAAGATGAGTACACATTGAAATAATGGACTGCAGCATAAAGTTATCAACTCACAAAGTAAAACACATTTAGGTCAGAACTTCATACTGAAGAAGTGAAGCACAATCAGGAGATGGGGATTAAATCCTGACTTTTTTATTTCAGGGATCTGAGTTAAATCCCAGGAATGTTAGTAGAACAAAAGTCTACTCTCTATATATCATAAAAAGAATTTGTGGATCTGAAACAAAAACAAAAATTTCTGGTGAAACTCAGCAGATCTGGCAGCTCCTGTGGGGAGAAAGCAGAGTTAACATTTTGACTCCAGTGACTCTTCATCAGTTACTCCAGCTGTCCGTTTGCTTGAAGCATCCTATATGATGAATTAAGTTTCACAGAAGGAAGAAAGTATAGTGCAGGAACAGGCCGTTCGGCCCACCACGTTAGTGCTGACTATGATACCAATCTAAACTAATCCCAACTGCCTGCACAT
The DNA here is from genome assembly GCF_030684315.1 of Stegostoma tigrinum. NCBI lineage: Eukaryota > Metazoa > Chordata > Chondrichthyes > Orectolobiformes > Stegostomatidae > Stegostoma > Stegostoma tigrinum. The sequence goes on from NC_081373.1 coordinate 4,945,901, forward strand.
GGTCCATTTCTTTATATTCCCTGCTTGTGTGTGTCCAAATGTCTCTGAAACACTGTTATCATCTCTGCTTCTACCACATCCCCTGGCAACACGTTCCAGCCACCTACCACCCTCTGTGAAAAAAAAACTTGCCTTGCACATCCCCTTCAAACTTGCCCTCTCTCACCTTAAACCTGCTCCCCCTGGTTTTTGACATTTTCATCTTGGGAAACGGACTCTGACTACCCACTTTACCCATGCCACTCATGATTTTATACATTTCAATCTGGTCAACCCTCAGCCTCAAATGCTCCAGCAAAAACAATCCAAGTTTGTCCAATCTCTCCTAAAGGCTAATACACACCAGCCCAGGCCAACTTCCTAGTGAATGTCTTTGCACCCTCTCGAAAGCCTCCACATCCTTCCTGTGGAGTGGCAACAAGAACTGCACACAATACTCCAAATGTGACCTGACTGAAGTTTTATACAGCTGCAAAATGCCTTGTCAACCTTTACCTTCAAAACTGCAACAGACAAAGACAAGTGTGCTGTATACCTTCGTTAGCACCCTATCCACCTGCATTATCACTTTCAGGGAGCTGTAGACTTGCACTCTGAGATTCCTCTGCATATCAATGTCTTCTGAAGAAGGGCTCTGACCCGAAACATCAACTTTCCTGCTTCTCTGATGCTGCCTCACCTGCTGTGTTTATCCAGCTCCAAGCATGTTGTCTCCTAAGTGTCCTGTTGCTTTTGTTTTTGTTGAAGATACTTTCTTAGTTCTGTCATCTACAAAGGGTAATGTTATGTTTAGATCATTTGTCTGAAGACACAGCCTTGTTTACTGTTGCATTCATCATTTTAGAGAAGAAATAAAGAAATACTTACAGTCCATTCATGGCCTCAGGATCTTCAAAAGCCCTGAAGTACTTTTGGAAGTGAAGTTAAAGTTATAGGGAATATAGCAACCAATTTGCAAATGGCAGATATTTGTTCCACTATATACAGGAAAAAAGGAGGATAACTTACTGGAAATCCCAAGGAAATTAATAGTGGTTCAGAAACAAGTGTGCATAAAATTAACATAAAGTCAAACATTGGTAATGAGGAAATTAATGGAATTAAATGGTGACGAATTCCTGGGGTCTGACAATTTTTATTCAAGGGTGTTTAAGGAAGAAGCGGAGCACATTGCAACCACCCTAAGTATAATCGTTCAGATTTCATTCAATAAAGGAGTTATCCCACAGGTTTGGAAAATTGCATATTATCCTATTTTTGTTTAAGAAGGGTGAAGAAGGTAAACCAGAGAATTACAGACCAGTTAGCCCAACATCTGTTGTGGGAAAATTGTTGGAGTTGATAGTCAAGGGTAGGGTAACTGACTGCCTCATGAAGAGTCAGCACGGATACATGATGGGTAGATCATGCCTGAGAAACCTCACAGAAGTTTTTTAAGCAGTGACTAAAGTAGTGGACAGGGGAATAACAATGGGTGTTGTTTATATAGGCTTCCTTAAGACATTTTATAAAGTCCCATACAGGAAACTTGTTTACTAAGATGGAATTGAGGGCAGATTACCAACATGGCTGGGAAGTTGGTTGAAGGGCAGGCAACAGAAGGTAGAGATAATAGGTAAGTACTCACCTTGATAGGATGTGACTAGAAGTGTCCCACAAGAATCTATGTCAGGGCCTGAGTTATTCATGTTATTTATTTATTAGTGACTGGAAAAACAGCATAGAAAGTCATATATCCAAATATTCTGATAGCTCAAAGTAAGGCTGCATTGTAGACAGTATCGATGATGGTTACAAAGGATATTGATAGACTAAGTGAATGGACAGATGGAATTCAATGTAAACAAATGTGAGTTTATCCATTTTGGAATGAAAAAGGATACACCAGGGAGCATCCTGGATGGTTTAAAGTTAAATACAGTGGATGTCCAAAGAGAGTTGAGGGTTCAGGTTCATAGATCTTTAAAAAGCCACAAACAGGAGAAAATAATCAAGGGATAAATCCTCCTAAATATGGAGCATTTCCCCTACCTGGAAAGGTGCCTCTCAGCTAAGGCTGACATCAATGTGAAGATTCAGCATCACATCCAATCCTTAATTGCAGCCATTGGATGCCTAAGGGTAAGAGTTTCCAATGGCCATGACATCCGTGCTTTACCTTGTATATGAGGCAATCATCTTTCCCAACACTTATGTTTGGCTCTGAGGCTTGAGCTACGAAAAGGCGCCAAGTCAATTCCCTTGAGAAGGACCATAAACACTTTCAGAGATGGAATCACCACATTTGCTGGGAGGACAGGCATACTAACATCAGCATCCATGAAGGAGGTGATAGCACCAGCATTGAGCCCATCTGAAACCAACTCCACTGGGCTGGCCATGTTTAGGATGCCTCGGGTCTAACTGCCAAAGCAAATCTTCTTCACCCAGCTCAAGGAAGGAACTCAAATGAGAGGTGGACAAAGGAAGCATTTCAAAGACTCCCTGAACGCTTCCCTCAGGAAATACACCATAGATGTTAACACATGGGAGACCTTCATTCAGAAGAAATCAACTTGGAGGAATCCCCTGTATGAAGGGGCACTATTCTTTGAGAACACTCATTGACAAGACAAAATTTGGAAAAGAAACCAGAGAAAGGAATGCCAGTCATCTCAAGGCCAAGGGCTACTTCCATCTCCTGGAAACAGCTGCCAAGTGTGTGGTTAGCGATGGGGCTCTAAGATCGGGCTTATTAGCCACACAGGGACATGGAATTTGTGAGTGATTGCTGATAATGGATGGAATGAGCTTGTGGAATGAACTTCCTGAGGAAGTAGTGGATGTGGGAACTATTGCAATGTTTAAAAGACATTTGGATAAATAATGAATAGGAAAGGTTTGGAGGGATATGGGCCAGAAGCAGATGGGTGGGGCTAGTTTAATTTGTGATTTTGTTCGGCATGGACTCTTGTACTGAATGGTCTGTTTCCTTGCTGTATGACTCTATGGCTCTGTGAATGCCCCTACAGTCTAACGACCACAACAGGCAGTTCTCAGGGGCAGTTAAGGTTAAACAACAAATACTAGCCCAACTAACACTGGCAACAGCCTGTGAAAGAATGGAAAGTAAAAGGGGGAAATATAAATCAGCTAAACATGTGCCTTCAATAGCATTCGGGCACCTTAATGTTGAAGGACTTCAAAATGCAATGAGGATCTTGAGAAAATAACACAGTGTCTCATAGTTAATGAATGGACTGAGCACCCAGACCAATCATACATGGCAGCTGTCCTCACATTATTGGTTTATAGGGACGATTTCTCAACTGCTTTATCCCCAGTCAAAAACTAGCCGCTTCACGGTGACACTTTCAACTTCAATTGAATTTTAATTTGTTTTTATATCAAAATTTCCATTTCTGTTTTTGCACCATCCATGGCATACCAAACCAGATCTCTAAACAGTTCCAACTGTGCTATAGTCCGATATAGCTGAGCTCCCCCACACATGGCTTCCTGCATATCACAGACCCTGAACACATGCCTGGGCTCTCAATCACTGAGAACCTAAGGTCTGAAATGCCTTCACTACATCTCTCAACAAGTCCACTTTACTCTCTTCACTTAAGATTGCCTTAAAACCCACATCTGATCAAGGTCATGCCCCAATCTGTGCTGATGTTGCTCAGTGTCAGGTTTGTGTTGAATGGTACTTCTAACATCTTTCCATAATATTAAAGGAATAGGGCTGCATTTAACGCCTACCCACCCTACCTGAACCCTAGATAAAAAGTTGCAAAGGTCCTCTCTGCAGAAATAGTGAGAAACCTTCAATGGATTATTTGTTCTGTGTGCGCACTGGTTGCTATGTGAGCTTACTCAATGACAAGAACTTCAATTGAAACATATTGAAATTTGCTGCTTATGCTTTGGCATCCATGAGGATGTGACAATGTAAATGTGTGTCTTTCTCACTCCTCCACAGGAAAACATGGGTCACAAATTAAGTACCAATGTTCATAATCGTATCTGTGAGGATCTCCAGTGACTCATTCCACCAGCACCAGAACTCTTTTCTGAATGCCATGTCACTGAAATGTTACCATCCACAGGTGCCAGACAAATTTTACAGCCATGTGTTGAACTGACAGAACAGTTGAAGTGCACTTACGAAGGTTAATGGCATTTAAAATGCGTAAAATTATTGAATCAGTTCCATGAAGTGATGGCAAAACAGTTGAATGTGCAAATCTCACAAGGTACTGACATAGATGCACACACCCGACTAGAGCTATGAGAAGGCCAGAGCAGCAATAAGTGTGTTCAGAAAGTGTGAACAACTCATAAGTCCTGACGTTTGGTGCCTGTGCAGTAACAATGTCGGTAAAGTTTTATTATTCTTGTTTATTGTTGTTAATTGTTGCAACATTGTTAGTGCAGACACAAATCAATCAATAAAACCTGGAATTTGTTTTTAAATACTACATCTTAAATATTTGCATATTCTAGAATTTCTGATAACACACTGTCTTCCCAAATATTTTTATCCATCCCCCACATCTTTACTTTCTGTCGCGTTCTTCACTCCTTTGCTCCTCTGGCCATCTGCTGCTATTTTATTTTACCAGTTCTTCTCTTTTTACTTGTCTTAAGGGAAATGCAGCCATACCACCACAAGTTAGCACAGGGGCATCACTGGCAACGTCAGATCTAGATTTAGGCAGGAGCTGGCAACTTGGGGATTGGATGGTCATTTGTGAGCATATTGGATAATGCTCAGTAAAGTGTGATGCAAATTGAGTGAATGTCAGCAGATTGGAAGTTGGATGGGAAATACCAGCAGATGTTGAGTCAGACACCATACTGTGCTACCATTGGACAATGCGAAGTGTGTTACACTGTTTGAGAACACAGACTGAAACAGCTGCCATGAATTTTATTTATCCTTGTGTTCCAACTCCCTCTTTGCATGAATTTTACATTCCAGAACCACTTTCTAACATACACTTGCAAAATAAACTTACTCTCTTGGTACACTTCTCACAAACTGAAGGAAATACTGTTCATTCAGTATGAGTTGCAGTTGAGAAAGTATCTTGGTGGAGCTTCTCAGTTGTTTTGTCAAACAGGGTTAGCATGGGAATGAAATAAAACAAAGAACTGACAACATTGGCCATCTGAAACAAAAACAGAAATTTCTGGAGCTACTCAGCCGGTTTGGCAACATTTGACTTGATTTGAATTGATTTATTATTGTCTCATGTACCTTAGTAGAGTGAAAATTTTGTTTTGTGTTTGGTACAGGCAGATCTTAACATACAAAGATCACAAGGTGATAGAACAGAGTGAGGGATACAAAGTTACGACTGCAAAGAAGGTATAGAGAGAGAATCGGAGTGAATGTTTCGGGTTCAATGGCCCTTCTTTAGAATCAAACATTTCTTAAGAACCATTCTGATGAAATGTCACTGGACTCAAAACTTTAATTCTGCTTTCTTTCCACGGATGCTGTCAGGTCTGCCGTGGATTATTACTGGGCTGGCATAATTTCGAAAAAAAATTATACATAATCAAATGTGTTTTCATTTTTCTTTGAAATACCTTATATTGTTCCTGCTAATACTGTCAGCAATGACAGAAAGACGAAATTTCACCTGAGTGTCAAAGCTTGGTCTGTCTCATAGACCTCTTTTGAAAAACTGAATCAATTTGCACAGACAAGCAGCATGAACAGTGCAGAAAGCATTTTTCACTGGGCATTCAAAGAATCACAGAATCCTTACAGTGTGGAAGCAGACAATTCGGCCCTTCGAGTCCATACTGCCCCTCAGAAGATCATCCCACCCAGACACACCTTCTTACCCTATCCATGTAACCTTGCATTTTCCCATGGCTAACCCACCTAGCCTGCAATTCCCTGGACACTATGGGCAATTTAGTATGGCCAATTCCCCCAACCTGCAAGTCTTTCCATATCTTTGGATATTGGCAAGAAAGATCATGCTGCTTGATTGCTGATCTGTAGAGATTACAAACGCACTAATAATAATCCACATCATACATTATTGACAATAAAATGTGAGGCTGGATGAACACAGCAGGCCCAGCAGCATCTCAGGAGCACAAAAGCTGACGTTCGGGCCTAGACCCTTCATCAGACAGGGGAATGGGGAGAGGATTCTGAAATAAATAGGGAGAGAGGGGGAGGCGGACCGAAGATGGATAGAGGAGAAGACAGGTGGAGAGGAGAGTATAGATGGGGAGGTGGGGAGGGGATAGGTCAGTCCGGGGAGGACGGACAGGTCAAGGAGGCGGGATGAGGTTAGTAGGTGGGAAATGGAGGTGTAGCTTGAGGTGGGAGGAAGGGATAGGTGAGAGGAAGAACAGGTTAGGGAGGCGGGGACGAGCTGGGCTGGTTTTGGGATGCAGTGTGGGAGGGGGAGACTGACCTATCCCCTCCCCACCTCCCCACCCACACTCTCCTCTCCACCCATCCCCCCCCCATCCATCCCCGGTCCATCTCCCCACACCCACCCACTCCAGAACCCTCTCCCCACCCCCCTCCCCGACGAAGGGTCCGGGCCCGAAACACCAGCCCCCGTGCCCCTGAGATGCTGCCCGGCCCGCTGTGCCCATCCAGCCCCACACTCCGCTATCCTGGACTCTCCAGCATTATCACATCTATCCCACTGTTATTGGTTGCCAGGGCTATGTATTGGAAAGATTTACAAGCTGATTCTCTGCTTCATTGGACACAGTATGAACATGATTCTTTCCACCACAAAGTCCTGGATTGGGTCTTCAACCCCAGAAGTTTTGGCTCAGAGGGAGGCAGGAGCACTACCCACTGCACGATAAGAACTGCATGCTTAATGCTGCATTCTGTAAATAAAACAGTTCTGAAGCAATAGATTTGTGTCTTGTTTCATTCATCGCCACCTGGATTTGAACACAGTTATCAATAACCTAATGATCTTCCTTCATACTGTGGTACAGACTCATCCTTACTTCATGTGTTTTAACAATACTCTGATCAAGATATTTATGGAGCTTAATTGTGCCAATGAAAAGCCATCATACTCTTCATCTATATCTTATATCCGAAGGCTAGCAATTGGTCCAGTTTGTATATATATAATATATTTACTGTTAATATAATATATGGCATGTCAAAAATGTGTTTCCTTATGAGAAATGGACTGCTGAATAGTGTAACTAAAGCAACGATATAGCTCCTTTACAACAATATAGCTAAACCTGTAGACTACAATCCAGACAACATCACGCTTAAGCCTTAAAATATTCTGGTCAGATTATTCCTGAAGAGCCCAACAAAAATAGAAGATTCAAACCCTGGCAGAGAAGTAGCAACTCCCTCCTTGTGACAGCCAGTTAAGTTGACAAAAAAGACACTGCACCTCTTGATCCATTCACTTTGAGAAGAGATAATTGACACAGAATGGCAGAGGTGTGATCAGAGATAATGGGAACTGCAGATGCTGGAGAATCTGAGATAACAAAGTGTGAAGCTGGATGAACACAGCAGGCCAAGCAGAATATTAGGAGCACAAAAGCTGACATTTCAGGCCTAGACCCTTCATCAGAAAAGGGGGATGGGGAGATGAGTATAAAGTGATGTCCAGTGAAGAGCACCCAGATGTGCTATATTATTACTGTTCGCCAAGTGTTTCACAAACTAGACCAATTGCTAGCCTTGGGATGCATGATATAGATGAAGAGTATGATGACTTTTCATTGGCACAATTAAGCTTCATAAACATCTTGATCAGAGTATTGCTAAAACACATGAAGTAAGGATGAGTCTGTACCACAGTATGAAGGAAGATCATTAGATTATTGATAACTGTGTTCCAATCCAGATGGCGATGAATGAAACAAGACACAAATCTATTGCTGCAGAATTATTTTATTTATAGAATCTGAAATAAAAAGGGAGATGGCAGAGGTGTGTAAGGTGCTGGCTTCTGAAGAAGAGCCACTGGATTCAAAGCATTAACTCTACTTTCTCTCCACAGATGCTGACAGACCTGTTGAGTTTCTCTAGGAATTTCTGCTTTTGTTTCAGATTTCCAGCATGTGCAGTTCTTTATTTTTATTTTAGTTTAAGGTATTTGTTGCGTAGAAAAGTAAACAAAGGTGTATCATGATAAATCAAGGTACAAAACTAAACTAGTGAAAGATGAGTTCAGGGTGAGGTCAGGAAGAGCTGGTTTAGGCAGAACCTATCACATTTCTTACCAAATCAGTGAGCTAAACTGAATTAAATGATGCTTCACCTGGATTTAACTTGTGCTTATGTGAAAAGCCCAGTAGAGTATCTTACCGGGAATCACCCAGAGGACCAGCAAAGTCAATAATGTGTGAGTGATAATGGGAACTGCAGATGCTGGAGAATCCAAGATAACGAAATGTGAGGCTGGATGAACACAGCAGGCCAAGCAGCATCTCAGGAGCACAAAAGCTGACGTTTCAGGCCTAGACCCTTCATCAGAGAGGGGGATGGGGTGAGGGTTCTGGAATAAATAGGGAGAGAGGGGGAGGCGGACCGAAGATGGAGAGAAAAGAAGATAGGTGGAGAGGAGAGTATAGGTGGGGAGGTAGGGAAGGGATAGGTCAGTCCAGGGAAGGCGGACAGGTCAAGGAGATGGGATGAGGTTAATAGGTAGGAGGTGGAGGTGCGGCTTGGGGTGGGAGGAAGGGATGGGTGAGAGGAAGAACAGGTTAGGAAGGCAGAGACAGGTTGGACTGGTTTTGGGATGCAGTGGGTGGGGGGGAAGAGCTGGGCTGGTTGTGTGGTGCAGTGGGGGGAGGAGACGAACTGGGCTGGTTTTGGGATGCGGTGGGAAAGGGGAAATTTTGAAGCTGGTGAAGTCCACATTCATACCATTGGGCTGCAGGGTTCCCAAGCAGAATATGAGTTGCTGTTCCTGCAACCTTCGGGTGACATCATTGTGGCACTGCAGGAGGCCCATGATGGACATGTCGTCTAAAGAATGGGAGGGGGAGTGGAACCTTCCACCCCAACCTTCAGTTCGCCTGGGCTATCTCCAGCACATCCCTCACCTTCCTGGACCTCTCAGTCTCCATCTCAGGCAACCAGCTTGTAACTGATGTCCATTTCAAGCCCACCGACTCCCACAGCTACCTAGAATACACCTCCTCCCACCCACCCTCCTGCAAAAATTCCATCCCCTATTCCCAATTCCTCCGCCTCCGCCGCATCTGCTCCCACGATGAGGCATTCCACTGCCGCACATCCCAGATGTCCAAGTTCTTCAAGGACCGCAACATTTCCCCCCACAGTGGTCGAGAACGCCCTTGACCGCGTCTCCCGCATTTCCCGCAACACATCCCTCACACCCCGCCCCCACCACAACCGCCCAAAGAGGATCCCCCTCGTTCTCAAACAACACCCCACCAACCTCCGGATACAACGCATCATCCTCCGACACTTCCACCATCTACAATCCGACCCCCCCACCCAAGATATTTTTCCATCCCCACCCCTGTCTGCTTTCCGGAGAGACCACTCTCTCCGTGACTCCCATGTTCGCTCCACACTGCCCTCCAACCCCACCACACCCAGCACCTTCGTCTGCAAACGCAGGAAATGCTACACTTGCCCCCACACCTCCTCCCTCACCCCTATCCCAGACCCAAGATGACTTTCCACATTAAGCAGAGGTTGACCTGCACATCTGCCAATGTGGTATACTGCATCCACTGTACCCGGTGTGGCTTCCTCTACATTGGGGAAACCAAGCGGAGGCTTGGGGACCGCTTTGCAGAACACCTCCGCTCGGTTTGCAATAAACAACTGCACCTCCCAGTCGCAAACCATTTCCACTCCCCCTCCCATTCTTTAGATGACATGTCCATCATGGGCCTCCTGCAGTGCCACAATGATGCCACCCGAAGGTTGCAGGAACAGCAACTCATATTCTGCTTGGGAACCCTGCAGCCCAATGGTATCAATGTGGACTTCACCAGCTTCAAAATCTTCCCTTCCCCCACCACATCCCAAAACCAGCCCAGTTCGTCCCCTCCCCCCACTGCACCACACAACCAGCCCAGCTCTTCCCCTTCACCCACTGCATCCCAAAACCAGTCCAACCTGTCTCTGCCTCCCTAACCTGTTCTTCCTCTCACCCATCCCTTCCTCCCACCCCAAGCCGCACCTCCTTCTCCTACCTACCAACCTCATCCCACCTCCTTGACCTGTCCGTCTTCCCTGGACTGACCTATCCCCTCCCTACCTCCCCACCTATACTCTCCTCTCCACCTATCTTCTTTACTCTCCATCTTCGGTCCGCCTCCCCCTCTCTCCCTATTTATTCCAGAACCCTCACCCCATCCCCCTCTCTGATGAAGGGTCTAGGCCTGAATCGTCAGCTTTTGTGCTCCTGAGATGCTGCTGGGCCTGCTGTGTTCATCCAGCCTCACATTTCATTAACGGGGGATAGACTTCTGGTCAGTCATGTGGTGGGTACAATCACTATTCATCGCTTCCAGCATATGAGATTTAGTGCAAAGTGCATGTTGGATGGCTGATGTGGATCAGATTAGTGACATGTGGTTCAGTCTCTGTTCTGGCTGGGCTGAATTTGAGAGCTATGTCCTTACCCCGTGTGCTGTGGGTTCGATATGCCTTCAGGAATAGTTATACTAAGACAAAGCAAAGTTTAAATGTCTGCTTCCAACTTGCCAAGCCAGTGTCCCAGCAGTTCCTGTTTCGAGTAATGAAATTGACTGCTTAACTGGTTAACCAAAGAACCACAAGAACTGTTACCATTTCCTGTTTACATGCTCTCAAAATATTTAATCAGACCATACCCTCCACCTGTTTATCCGTAATATTTGCAATGCGATTAACAGAACGGTTATGTGTGTCTCAATTGTAATAAAAGTGATGTTCAGTGATGGGCTCCAGGTATGAGAATTATTACTGTCTGCCTAGTGCATCTCAAACTAGGCCAACTGCTTGCATTGGGATTGCTTAAGGGCCCAGTTTAAAATGTTTTGTCAAAAAAGACTCTATTAATGACTATAGATCTATGCAAGTCTATCCTACTTTCCCCGACATCGATCAGTACTTGATACCCAGCTCCTTAACAACAGGTTTTCTGTCCAGTGTATTCATGGATCATTGCATATGTCCCCAAAACCCTCCCCCCATAGCCCAAACTTATCATGTCAACAATTTTTGATTTCGGTTAGCTGGGTTGGCAGGACGGCTATTTTGAGATACTATATAACACCACCAGCATGTGTTCAGTTCCCACACTGGCTGGGGTTACCATGAGTGACTCTTCTTCTCAATCTCTTCCCTCACCTGAGGCATAGTAACCCACAAATTAAACAACCACCCTGTCTCCTTAATATTTCACTCTAGATTAAACAATGAACATCTGTCTCATGGGAAAGTGGTCCTCTGGCATTATGCTCCAAGTTGGAGCCAATGTTTACACAATGCTGCAAAAGGGAAAATAACATGAAGGCTGCTGCCTTAAAAAAGTCTTCCACACCTTTAACTTCGCATTTGGCATAACTGTCCTGCAACCGTCGACATCTTCAGGATTAAGATTTTCGTTCATTTAGTCAAAGATTTACATTTTAAACATTTTTTTGTTTCAGTGGAAAATGGAACTCACCGTTAATAATGTTAGTGTACAGACATTTAACATCTTCACCAGGGATATTTTAAACAGGTGCATTAAACAATCTTTTTTATGTGGATGAAACAATCAAATTTTGAATTAATTTTCACTTTTTAATATCACATGCAGATAGAATGAATTACAACTGGAACTTCTTCGGGTCCTGTAATAATAATTACTATTCATCAAACTGATATGTTTGAGTATTAATGCTATCACAAGCTATTGCACTGAAAAATAAGGAGAGACAGTGGTGTTCAATACTCTACATCAGGGCTACAATTGTACTATATTCAACCTACACATTTGGCCACACTGTTGCCAGTATTGGTTCGTTCACAGCATATACAACACTTCAGATCAGTCCACTGTAAGCAGTATTTATAGAGTCATACAACATGAGAACAGTCCGCCCAACGAGTCCATGTTGACAAGTTTCCCAAACTAAACTAGCCCCACTTTCCTGCATTTGACCCATATCCGTCCAAACTTTTGCTTATCCATGTACCTGTCCAAATGTCTCTTAACTGCTGTAACATCTACCACTTCCTCTAGCAGCTTATTCCATAATGCACCACTCTCTTTGACAATGAGGCATTGTTCTCAGAATTTTCTGTCTTACTGTCAGGCAGATTAAAACACCCCCATTCCATTCAGACTTTTGTTTGGCATCTCCAATATTTGGGTGACACATGACTGTATGCATGGTACAGATAGAACACTAATATAGCCACATTATGCTTAATCACCTGTTTTGTCAGTATTTTTCCACCAAAAATTTTACAAATTCTACAAAACATTACTTGCTGTAAGCCATCACTTTGAATGATTCTCACATCAACATATCTTATACTTTGTCGCTGCAGTCACATTTTTGATACCAATAGACATAAGAAACATTTTCTCAGTGACAATCTCTGCACTGTTTGAATCACATCAATTCAGTTCCAACACACCAGTTGCCGTCGAGAGACACAAGAAGTTGCTCTACTTAATGCTTCAGGATAACCACAAGCTGTCCCTGTCTCCTTAATATTTCACTCCAGATTAAACAATGAACATCTGCTCCCAGTGAATTCACTAGCATGCTGTGTTTTTGCCCTTTCACATAAGCTTACCTCCAAAGTGAGCTTTCTGTGACACTGCCAAGGTTGTAGTCATACAGCTTTGTAAGGATTAGAATCACCTGAAAGAGAGAAGATTAGAATTAGACTTCAAGCATTGGCCGTCACTCATTGAATAAGGTATTGGTTGTTGCAAAGAACATTAAGGTAGAAAAATTAATTCCAAAACGTCCAACAATTATAACATTCATTGTAATCTACCAAAGAAGTGCTTTAGATTGTATTCTCTGTAACTATGCTGATTATAGTCAGAAAATATCTCTACTTTACAGGGTTCCCAACTAGTGAGAAAACAGTTGTTTCTGGTTTTATGCATCACAGTATCCTAAAAACCACCATCAGATTTCTATAGAGCAACTGAGGAGCAGGAAAGTCGATGTTTCAGGTCTGGATCCTATATCAGAACCTGGTGAAGGGTCTAGATCCAGAGCATCAAATTTCCTGCTCCTCGGATTCTGTCTGACCTGCTGCATTCCTCCAGCTCCACATTTTATCGACTCTCACTTCCAGCATCTGCAATCATTTCTATCTCTCAGAATTGTTTACTAGGACACAAGACAAGGAAAATAATGTTCCGTAATAATTCATCATATGTTTCCGGCTTCGATCCAAATGCTTGTTTCTTTTTCTAACAATAAATTCCTTCCACTTATTTATGTGAAAGCTTTTCATCCACTAATGACTTTGAAATGCCATGACTCTTGCTGTCCTAGCTATGGTAGCTTTTTATTTTCTGATTCAGACATTTGAGTTCAAGTCCCACTTGGGAGAGCAGAGCACAAATTGACTGGGCTGTCAGGGACATAGTCTTTCAGATGAAAAATTAAAGTCTAGGCCCAATCTACCATCCATGCTGGACACAAGAGCTGAAGAGGAGCAAGGTAATTATATCATGTGTCCTGATCAATATTTATCCAACAAAGACAGCACAATGGCTCAATGGTTAGCACTGCTGCCTCACAGCACCAAGATCCTGGGTTTAATTCAACCCTTGGGCATGTCTGTGTGGAGTTTGCGCATTCTCCCCATGTCCCTCCATTCGCTTTAGTTTCCTCCCACAGTTCCAAAGATGTACAGGTTAGTGTGGATTGGCCATGCTAAAGTGCAGATAGTGTCCAGGGGATGTGCAGGCTGTGTGGGTTAGCTATGGGAAATACAGGGATGGGGTGGGTCTGGATGGGATGATCTGTGAGGGGTTGGTGTAGAATTGACAGGTTGAGTGACCTGTTTCCACATGGGAGGGATTTGATGATGATCTTCAATGCTCCGTATTACTGTCTGTGGGAACTTGCTCAGTGCAAGTCAGCTGCTGCATTTTTTACAACAGTCACTCTATAGCAGAAATGCTTCCCCAGCTGTAAATTGCTAATGGATGTCCTGCAGATGTGTAAAGCACAATAAATAGACAAAGATTCCCCATGAGATAAAGAATTGGCCATTCATCTGTTTTCTCCTGCTGTCTTAGTTCATTGTGGAATAATGTTTGGGATACTCCCTGATTTTTCAATAGTGTCACTGGATCTTCTCATAGTCACTCAAAACACAGAAATAAGCAGCCAGATGAGATGAGGCTCACCTTCTCACTTTTTCACATCAATATCAATTCTTAATGCTTCTTTACATTCATCTTAAAACCTCAGTTTAATGTCTCATAAATAGCGCAGGTTTCCTGATATTGCTGCATACAAGTTTCAGCCTAAATTATGTGCTCAGATCCCTAGAGTGGTTCTTTGGACTCATGACATTGACTTATAAGTGAGGATGTTGTCACCATGTCAAGAGATAGCAGGCAGATCTCAACTGAATTAAAGTTTAAAAGATCAGCCGAGTTGCAGCAGTCTATTAAAAAGCACAAAGCTTGGGGATCATTTTAAACTTAGCTTCACTGCAGTTCCACAGTCAGTTGGGGGTAGTATGAGAGACATTATACTGAGCCGACATTACATAACCTGTTATGTACATAAACATGTTGATGCAAACTATATAATTGGTTCATTAAATAAAAAGCTTCTGTAAATAAATACATATGTTAAAAGGTTCCAGTAATGATTTTTTTTAACCTGATTGCATATGCTCAAACTCAGAGTCAATTCTGTATATTGCTGCTGTAACTTGTATCTTGCCAAAGAATGTAGGACATTAGAGACACAGGAAAAGGCACTTTCCATTAAATATTTATCTCTAAAAAGCTGTCTGTAAAAGTGTCATACTGTGTACTACAGGGCAAACATAATGAGAACCAAGTACAGAACACGTGGTACACATCTCTCTGGAGAGACATGGATCAAAGTGTCTTCAAAACAACAAAGCATTGCAGACAGAGAATCAACACTATTAACAAAGGCCCGGCCACTCAGGGAACCTCAAAGTCAAGCAATGGCGATGAGATGATACCGTTAACCTTTTTACACGAGGA
This sequence comes from Stegostoma tigrinum, assembly GCF_030684315.1. Taxonomy (NCBI): domain Eukaryota; kingdom Metazoa; phylum Chordata; class Chondrichthyes; order Orectolobiformes; family Stegostomatidae; genus Stegostoma; species Stegostoma tigrinum. The sequence goes on from NC_081373.1 coordinate 4,961,101, forward strand.
CGGGATTGCTGACATTTCCCTGCTTCTGAAATTTCTTTCCATGCAAAATTTGATTGCAGAAAATGGGCGCTGGGAACACAATCTATATTACACCAATGGCCCCTTCCTCCAAAGCAGATAGCATGCCAACTTTGTGCTATTGCTAATTTGCATGATCACAGGCAGCAATAAATATGCGTTTGACTGACTGCAGCCGAAGGCTCAGATTTGTGTGAGGCCAGCAAACCTTAAGCCATATGGCATCGCTGAAAGTGTTGGTGCATTGTGACTGAAGCAGTCCTGTTGCAAAAAGTTAAGTTACCATACATCGTGCATACTCATATCTTAGGGGGAGGTGATGGCTCTGTGATATTATCAATAGACAATTATTCCAAAGGCCCAAGTTCTGGGAACTCAGGTAAAAATCCCACCATGGCAAATAACGAAATTTGAAGTCAATAAAAAATGTGGAATCTCAGTTGTTGGAAAAGCCCATCTGGGTCACTAATATTCTTCAGCGAAGGAAACTGCCATCCTTACCTGGTCTGGTCTACATGTGACTGCAGACCCACAGCAATGTGGTTGACTCTGAACCACTTTCTGAGCAGTTAGTGATGGGTAATAATTGGCTGCCCAGCCAGCGATGCCCAGGCCCTGAGAGTGAATTTTTAAAAATAGCCAAACCCCAAAAGCCGCACTTGCTTGTTGATGCACCACATTTCCATCACCTAACCAGCAATAATCTCTTCAGTGCTTCATCTCACCTTCATATACTGGAGCAAGCCCTAATCACACATCCCAGAGCTTGTCAGGCTCTGTGCTATTCCATCACGGCAACTGCATCATTCAAAACACATTCACTGAAGTACTACCCTCCCCCTTGAATGACAAATTGGTGTGTAATACAAGGCAACGGGAGTGGACCTGTTGTGGGCAAGGATGACTATGTGACTGAAGCCATTGAAGACAATGAGTTCCTCATTCCTTATGTTCTTTATCTTATCCCTCTTGCTCGCCATTCTAAAGTCTCTCAGACTTGTGAGGTGCAGAAAGGTAAGCACGTATGTCTTGCTTCTACTCAATTCACTCCAATGCCCTCCATCTTTCACTTGACGTCACTAGTTTCCATAACTCTATCCATTTTAGCCGTGAAGGTGCTCACTCGTTGAGCTTCCCTAGCTCTCTGCATTGGAGATTTCCACATTTTTGCCACCTGCTAAATGAAGAAATTCCTCCTCATTTCAGCCTTAAATAACCTGCCCTTACTCTGAGATTAGGTCTCCTGGTTTCTGATTTCCAGCTCAAGGAAACACCCAATCTATATCCGTCCTGACATGCCCTGGTATCATTTTGTCAGTTTCAATGGGTTTAGCCCTCATTCTTTAAAAATATACAGAATACTGATGTCGTTTCCTCAACATTTCCTCCTAAAAACTATCCCACCACCCAAGCGCTTACTCTCGTAAATAAACCAAAGCCACACATAACACTCCAGGTGAGGTCCGACTAAGTCTCAATGCAACTGGAGACCTTTTCATCCTGGAGACCAGTTACTAGTGGTGTACCGCAAGGGTCAGTGTTGGGTCCACTGCTGTTTGTCATTTTTATAAATGACCTGGATGAGGGCGTAGAAGGATGGGTTAGTAAATTTGCAGACGACACTAAGGTCGGTGGAGTTGTGGATAGTGACGAAGGATGCTGCAGGTTGCAGTGAGACATAGATAAGGTGCAGAGCGGGGCTGAGAGGTGGCAAATGGAGTTTAATGCAGACAAGTGTGAGGTGATGCACTTTGGTAGGAGTAACCGGAAGGCAGAGTACAGGGCTAATGGTAAGATTCTTGGTAGTGTAGATGAGCAGAGAGATCTCGGTGTCCATGTACACAGATCCTTGAAAGTTGCCACCCAGGTTGACAGGGCTGTTAAGAAGGCATACAGTGTTTTAGCTTTTATTAATAGAGGGATCGAGTTCCGGAACCAAGAGGTTATGGTGAAGCTGTACAAAACTCTGGTGTGGCCGCACTTGGAATATTGCATACAGTTCCGGTCACCGCATTATAAGAAGGATGTGGAAACTTTGGAAAGGGTGCAGAGGAGATTTACTAGGATGTTGCCTGGTATGGAGGGAAGGTTTTACGAGGAATGGCTGAGGGACTTGAGGCTGTTTTCATTAGAGAGAAGAAGGTTGAGAGGTGATTTAATTGAAACATATAAATTAATCAGAGGGTTAGATAGGGTGGATAGGGAGATCCTTTTTCCTCGGTTGGTGACGGCGAGCACGAGGGGACATTGCTTTAAATTGAAGGGTGAAAGATATAGGACAGATGTCAGAGGCAGTTTCTTTACTCAAAGAGTAGTGAGGGAACTGAACGCTTTGCCTGCAACGGTAGTAGATTCGCCAACTTTAGGTACATTTAAGTCGTCATTGGATAAGCATATGGACGTACATGGAATAGTGTAGGTTAGATGGGCTTGAGATCGGTATGACAGGTCGGCACAACATCGAGGGCCGAAGGGCCTGTACTGTGCTGTAATGTTCTATGTAACTGTTGCAGGACAACTTTACTCCTGAAGTCAAATCCTATGAGACAAAAGCCAACATACCATTTGTCTTCATAACTGCTTGCTGTAACTGCCGGCTAAATTTTAGTGACTGACGGACAAAGATACTCAGGCCCCTTTGAACACCGGGGCTTGATAACCCTTCCTACCATTTAAGAAATATTCCAAATTTCTGTTTCTTTTTGATTCAACTGAAGCAAATAACTTCTCACTTGATCATATCATATTCCATCTGCCATGTGCGAGCCCATTCACTTCGCCTGTCCACGTCCTTTTGATGTCTTTTTGCATCCTCCTCAGAACTTATATTCCCACGCAGTTTGGTGTCTTTAGTAGACGTGGAAATATTATAATTGATCCCCGTATGCAACTTGTTTCCGTAGATGTGTTGAGTGGCTGTAGACCGAGCACAGATCTTTGCAATATCCTAATAGTAACAGTGTGCCATCCTGAGGATGATCTGTTCATCCCTGCTGTATGACTTCTATCTGTAAACTAATTCTCAATCTGTACAAAGATATTTCTTCCAACCACATTGACTCCATTTTCATTCACTCCCTGCCTCTGTGTGCCCTTATTGAAAGCCCTTTGAAAAGTTACTAGCTCATCTTTATTAATGTTACATGTAATATCCTCCAAAACTCCAACATGTTAGTCAAACACAATTTCATGCTTATCAATCTATATTGGCTCAGCCTGATTGTACTGTTCTTTTCTAAAGTTGAAATTCTAAATTCTATTTATTTTTCTCTCTGGTTTCTCATTTCTTCCCCTTTGTGTTTTCTCCTCTATTTTAGTTACCTCCTGTTAAAGAACTTGGTTGTAGCAAAGGCATCGGAAGTTGGCGAGTAGGCCCAGCAGTGGGGACTCGTGCCGGGGACATCAGATTCCAGCTCGGGTTCTCAGTGGCTTCTGCATCATTGAGGCGATCCTCGCAATGAAGCAAGGCCAACGTTGCACAAGTGGGTTTGGGTTCCAGGCGATGCCTACATCCAGCGCAGATTCACAAAGGTGACAGCGGAGATAAGGTTGGGCCCAGCATGTCAACCAGCGGCTGCTTTGGTGAGGTGGGACTGAAGCGTACTCATTGTGGCAGCAGAGTTACATTTGGGCTGGCGCAGTACCTGGGGCATCAGTGGCATCTGCATTGGCAAGGTCCACTGAGGACTCATAGTGACAAGGGAGTCGGTGAAGGCAAGGTGATGCTGTAGAGCAGGGACTTGCTTTCCAGCAATGGTGCTGCAGTGAAGGGATCTTGTGTCTGGCCATGAGACAAATGGCCTATGGCAGAGCACCAAGAATGACGACAAAATTGAGCACTATTTCTTTATTTTTCTGCCTTTATATTCTATACTTTGGTTCATTTTTCTGCGTTTTAAGATTGTGTTGGAGAGCAGCAACATTGTACAACACTTTTCACTGTGTTTTGTAACAAAATACACTTGACAATAAATAAATCAAATCAAATCAATGACCTGCTACCACATCCTGTGTAATAAATTCTAACATCTTCGCGACTGTTGATGCCAACTCTGTGGTCCTCGATTCTGCATTTTTCCTTTTTCTCCTTTCTTAAATAATGAGGTTACATTTGCTTATTTCCAGTCAGTGGATCATTTCCTGAACCCATGGAATTCTGAAAGATAAGCACTAATTTATGCACTGTCTCTTTTTCCATCTACTCTGTCACGTTAAGCTTATCAGGCTTCAATATTCGATGCAATTAGCATTTCAATTACGATTTATTTGCCAATATTAATTTTGTTTTGTCCCTCAGTTTCACAAATTCTTTGGTCACTTTGTAAAAGAACTTCACAATGGCCAGTATTCCCTCATCAGACACTCTTTATTTACATGTGAACAGTCCTTCGCCATAGTATTACCTTATATGGAGTCAGCTGTCAGAGTGTCAGCATCTCTGACACTCACCCTTTTGCCTGTCAGCCAGGGTTCCCTTACTGAGCCAAATTAACTGTCCTAACTGAGGAACTCATATTCTAAAATGTCCAGCTGGCTGACCTCATCAGAATCACTGTACCTTTTATTTCTCGAAGACTTTCTAAATCTTAGGAATGTCAGAACTAGGAGCAGGAATAGGATAGTCAGACCCTTGTGCCTGCTCCAGCATTAAATACAGTCTTGCTGATCTCAACTTGGCCTCACCTCCACTTCCCTGCCCATTCTCCATAACCCTTCAACCCCATTACTAATTGAAAATCTGTCCATCTCCGCTGTCAATTTACTCAACATCCCAGTATCCACCACACTCTGAGGGAGTGACTTCCACAGATTCATGACACTTTGAGAGAGGTAATTTCTCATCTGTTTTAAATCTGATACCTCTTACTCTAAAACTATGTCTTCTTATCTCAGATTGCCCCACTTGAGGAAACATCCTCTCTATGTTGACTTTTTTCAATCCCCTCGAGCATCTTATGTACCTCAATGAGATCACCTCCAAATTCTATGAAAACAGACGTGAAAAGAGATGTCATGGACCTCGATCATTTCTCTGCTATTTCCATCTTCTCCATGATCCATTGCCCTGCCCTCAGTTGTAATCATTTGACTTCTGCAACCTCGCTAATCTTTTTCCTTTCAAACCCCTAAAGAGGCATTTAGAATCCTCAGAGATTGTAGGAACTGCCGATGCTGGAGAATCCGCGCTAACAAGGTATACAGTTGGATTAACACAGCAGGCCAAGCATCCTAGGAGCAGGAAACATGCCGTGTCGGGCCTATGCCCTTCTTCAGAAGTATCAGCCTTCCTGCTCCTGTGATGCTGCTTGGCCTGCTGTGTTCATCCAGCTCTACACCTTGTTATTTAGAATCTTCATTAGTTTTCATTCATCATTTCTGTTCTCTACTTAATCATTTTTTTGGTCACCTTTTCCTGGGTTAGTCAGAAGCATAATTGAAGGCAGAGATAAAGAGATTCCGTAAGTCTACATCTGCCATTTTTGATTGGTAAATTTGGTAGCATCAATATTCCCTCTAAGCTGCACAGGGGCTGTGTGCAGCTACTCCAAGGTCATACACACTGCGATTGGAGTCAGTACATTGATTGTGGGCATCAACTTCCAGTTCCAGACATTGCTGTTGGATACAGGGCTCAGAGCCCTGTGTAACCAGAGAGGAAATATAAGGGGGCGCTGGTTAGAGTACTCACCTGATGGGGGCTTTTCATTTTGCCTTATGGTTGAGTGGTCACAGGAATGGTCAATGACAGAGGGAAGTGGTTTTCTTTGATTATTGCCAAACAAGAAAGGGGTTCGTGTTTGCTGTTAGAAGGGTCAAAGTAGCCATTCATGGCAGTAACAGACTTGTCAGTCCATTCTTCTTGCGCCTCCCGCAGCTAGAGCCTGCCCAGCAGCTAAAAAGAGCTGAGATCCCATTGCATATTAGTTATGCATCATGCAGCAGACAATGGTCTTCACTCAGAGAGTGGTGGGCGTGTGGAATGCGCTGCCGGCAGTGGTAGTGGATTCAGATACTTTGGAGACTTTTAAGCGACTCTTGGACAGGCACATGGAGGATAGCAAAATGTAGGATATGCAGGGTAGGTTGATCTTAGTAGGATAACAGGTCGGCACAACATCGTGGGCCAAAAGTCCTGTCCTGTGCTGCTCTATGTTCTATTGTGAATCCTCACAGCCAATCATCCAAGTACTGCAAGCCTCCACCAGAGTGATCCAGGCAGCTGGAGTTTTGTTTCAGCACATGACTGTGTTGTGCTCCTTCCTTATGTTACATGCATGCTCTCCGTGTGTGTATGCATTGTGAACCAGGGGCATGAACCATGTCATCAGTGCTGAATAGGTTAATGACTTTCATATTGTCCTAAAAGCAGAACCATCAACGTTACTTTTCTAGCGTAGTTCCTTGACAATTGGCACCATTGAGGTGCATTCAAGACAATGAATTGAAGTAAAAAGAGGAAAGTTATTGAAAATGTCTTGTAAAGTGGTTCCTCGTACAGAAAGTGATATGGATGATGAATTGAAAAGCAATATATTTCTAACCCTGTTGCAATGTAAAAATTCAACTGTGACATTTGATTCATTGCCTTGAGTACTCTGGAGCATACCTATAGGTTTCAGGAACACTGGTATTGCATTATTTTGTGAAGCAACACTGCATTTTGATCTTTATTTGGAACCGATTCTGAAGAAGGGTCACTGTACTCAAAACATTAACTCTGCTTTCTTTCCACAGATGCTACCAAACCTGCTGAGTTTCTCCAGCAATTTCTCTTTCTGTTTGTTACAGACCTCCAACATCCACAGTTCTTTGTTTAACGTTACTGTGTTTCAATCCACTGATTGACTATTTGGATTTACTGTAGGATGTGGATGTGATGCTTCCTCATCCTCCATCGGTGGGCGCAATTGTGATAAAATGGAAAGCAAGAGCTAATGGACTCCAGTTACTATGCTGCTCAATATCTATCCAAAACATGCAAGATGCTTGTTCCAACAGGTGAAGTCAATGGTACAGGAGAATACAGTCAGAAAGAAGTGAAATAAAATTTAAATTATGAATACACTATTTCCCAGCTGCAACATCAAATCCAGACACATCTGTCAATAAGCCCAGTATTGTAGGTGGCTAAGAGAGGAAGGTGGAGTTACTAGTTATGGGTTATATTTTGTCCCCAGTTTCTGGCTTTAACATGATTGGAAATTCCCATATTTAGTTGGGCGGCTTGGGGGTTCAGTACTTAGCATTACTGTCTCACAGCGCTACAGACCTGGGTTCAATTCCACTCTCAGGTGACTGTCTGTGTGGAGTTTGCACATTCTTCCCGTGTCTGCGTGGGTTTCCTCCCACATTCCAAAGATTTGTAGGTTAGCTGGATTGGCCATGGGAAATGGTGGTATGCTCTTCAAAGGGTCGGTGTAGACTCGATGGGATGAATGGCTTGCTCCCACACGATAGAGATTTGTTGATTTATGGACGATTGTTGGTGGAGTGGTGGGTGGGAAGGAGAAGAAGGTCTGGACTACTGAGAGGTCTGTGGGAGGAATGGATTTCATCACAGGATGACTGTGCTGACCCTCTATTGCTTCCCCAGCTACAAATAACATCAGTGCTCCATCCAGGCAGACGGGCTGAAGGACCCGCATGCATGACGGCTCCAGTTTGACACAGGGTGATTAAAGGCTGCAGCTCTTAACCAACCACAGACAAACTCTGCTACAGAAAATTGCCAGCGAATGGGATTACTTCAGCCTTCACCCTTGCTCTGCGAAAGGCTCAAAGAAGACATTGCCATGCTGCTCCCTGGTGATAGTAACCCTGCAGTCCAATTCACCCTCTAGCATTTACTACCTCAATTTCATTGCCCCAGTGGAGAATTCCCAACCTCCTTCTGCCACTCTGACCGTGCCGGGACCACACCAATAACACCAACATTGGCTGAATTACTAAAAGAGAACTGACATTGATTCTCTGAAAGGTGCTTCGAAAACCTGCAAGGAAAGCTGCCTCTCTGATGAAGGGTCTAGGCCCGAAACATCAGCTTTTGTGCTCCTGAGATGCTGCTTGGCCTGCTGTGTTCATCCAGCTTCACACTTTGTTATCAAGGAGAGCTGCCACTTGCTTTTAGAGATATCTTTATACAAGCTTCAAACCGTAGGCCCTCCCTGAGGTGACAGGGCAGATCTCCGATTGCCAGAATGCTCTTGGCTAGTCTATTCTAAAGATCCCAAACATTAACCATCTTGGCATCACAGTAGCATGCCACGTTACCTTGGGCAAGAAATTACTTTCACAGATAACTGTGGAAAAACTTCTACTCACGTTTGGAAAGATTTTGTTTCTGATGCAAGATCTCTCCACAAATATAGTTAAACGTGCAAATTGTTACCAACATTGTTGGTATTTATTATGGAGCGCTGAAAAAGGTGCTTCAGTGGGGCTGTTTCAGTGACTCTCCCAGCCGCACGATTTGTAACTAATACCGGTTCGGGTGAAGCTGAACCTCATTTATGCAGCAGCATTAATAATATATCTGCATTGAGAAGCTTCATCAACACAGCTCCATAGTCTGTGAACTTTCAAAACAATATAGCTTCCCCCACTTACAATTTTAAATGTCACTAATCCCTTTGTATTCCCACGTTCAAAATGGTGTGCATAGAATCCTCTTAAACAGTAGAAAGATTCCCAGGGAGTTGTGAGGACAATCCTGGGTCAGCTTCCTATTTCTGAGCATAGACGCTCTGTGCATTCTGAGAAGCAGCCAACCCACTACAGATCAATACTCCACCCCACCACATACTCACATTCCACCCCACCACAGCCCAGTACAGACTCACATTCCACTCCAACACAGCACAGTACAGATCAGTGCTCCACTCCACCACTGCCCAGCACAGATCAATGCTCCACCCCACCACAGCCCAGTACAGATCAATACTCCACCCCATCACAGCCCAGTGCAGATCAATGCTCCACCTCACTACAGCCCAGTACATATCAATACTCCACGCCACCACAGCCCACTACAGACTCACATTCCACCCCACCGCATCCCACTTCAGATCAGTACTCCACACCACCACATCCCAATACAGATCCACACTCAACACCATTACAGCCCAATGCACACCCATATATCACATCATCACAGCTGAGCACAGGTCCATACTCCACCCCACCACAGCATAGTACGCACCTACACTCCACACCATCAAAACCCAACTCAGGCCCACACTGGACACCACCAGAACCCAGTACTGGCTCCATACTCTACCCCACCACAGCCTGCGACAGACTCCGACCCCCACCCAATACTGACCCCAGTACAGACTGCAGACCTGCCTCAGCCGAGACAAGTATCAGAGCATCAACTCCCACTTTCTGCCTCCTCTTTATTGCTATTCAGTTTCCTGGTTTCAGTGTTATGAAGGATATTGAATGGTTGGACTGATCATTAATTCTCTGGTCAAAGTGACAGTGCTGTGCCAAAAGATTCTTAGGAAGAGAAAGCAGCCATTTGGTCATTTGAGCCTTGTTCATGAGCCTCAGTGTAATGGCCAGTACCTACGAAGCACTCATCACTTAGGGGATGAAGATTGTACAACAGAGAGAGAGATAGCTGCAGAAAACAGAGCCAATTTGAAGCTGCTACTCACCTTCCTGTCTAACCCATGTGAGCTCCCGGATTTTGTCGTACTTTATAGTCACTTGCCTGACTTTGTTGAGCAAAGCTGGATGCACTTTAGCACTTTTTGCATAACAATATGCATAACAAATACTACAGAGAATTCAGTTCTTGTTGAGAGAGATATCTTGAAATTTATTTACAGCACTACATAGTTATACAGCTAGCATAGACATACACACAGGGCAGAATCATACTATGTTTTGGCTAAATGCATGTCACGTTGGGTTTCATGGAGTGACTCTCAACATTGGGTAGGTGAGTTTTCTCACTGTATGTTTCCAAAGTCACCATTTTAATTGTCATTTGAGCCATCATGGTAAGAATCACATCCTATTTCACCCTATCTTATCAAAAGCAACTTGCCACCTCACTGGAGATCCCCGAATTGATCAGCATAACCCCAGCCCCCGCCCCAGCACTGGCACCATCTTTAAAAGGCCATTATGCACGCAGACAATAACAGGCAGCCTGGAACCTCCCCCTTGCAGCTCCCGGAAAATGCCCACAAAACAGGGCACTGCTTCCCATGGACATGGTGGACAGGGAGAAAGCTGTACCCTGTTTTGTGAGAATTGCCCTAGAGCTCCAACTGGACGGGATGGTGCACAGATGGGTGTTTCCATTATCCTAGGACCAGCAGAGGAGGCCTCGCCTCCATCTATGCCAGCCTGGCCCGTGTTTGACTGCCATGTTGGACCAGACTCAACCGTCTGGAGGAAGAAGATCAATATTCTTCTCCACTCCACCAGTGTTAGTGCCATCATCCCTTCTCCTTTATCTCACACTTACTCTACCTATGATCTACCATTCTGACTACTGCCTGCAACATCTTTCCCACCCACCCTCACCCACCATGTGACACCTCACCCCGCCTCACTCACCACTGTGACACTACTAAACCTGCCACGCTAACTCACGGATGGGAAACCGTCCACCCAACCTGAATCAGTAGTAATGGCTCTACTGCCCACTTGTATCTTCTGTAATACCTGCATAACACTCATTCCAGGAGTATAGCATCTCACAAAAGGATGGAAAGAGTCAAGACGGATGGTGTGTTCCCTGCCAACCAGCTCCTTACCCATTGTAAGCAGAGAATCTTAGCTCTGACTGTCCCAGCTGCCCCTGGGCTAATATCCCAGCCTGCCCTTTCTTTATTGCTCCAGACTCCAGAAGTGAAGGTTCGCTCCATTGCCTGGACTGAGACCTGCTGACACCAGTAGCATGCCTCCTCACCATGTGCCTGCACTAAATGGAATGACAAGAAAGCAGTGATATCTCTGGCTGAGGGGTCACAGTGCAAAAGGACAGTACAATGCAAGGTGAAGACGCTGTGACCATTCAGGCAGGCTCAGAGTGAGTCAGTGCTATGGCATTGAGTGAAGAGCCCAGAGATGCAGCCTGCTCTAGCCCATCAGCTGGGTGTATGTTCCTGATATTACAACTGCCTTGCTGTGCTATTCAGTGCAGGCACAAAGTCAGGAAGAATGCTACTGTTGTCAGCAGGTCTCAGGCTTTGTCACCATTCCAAATGAAAGTTCCCTGGGCAGCACAAGGTACGTCACAGAAGGAAAAAAAAACCAAAAGAACTGCGGATGCTGTAAATCAGGAACAGAAACAAAGTTGCTGGAAAAGCTCAGCAGGTCTGGCAGCATCTGTGGAGAAAAGCTGTAGGAAAGCTGTAAAGAGTACTGCCACCTTCCATCTATGTGTGTGTGTTTCACCGAAGCATTGGAGCATCCTGAAATGGATCAGAGATGTGGCATGAGGACTCTCGGGGATAACACATGTAAGATGCCAATGTCTATGGATGCTAGGTACACATGGCTAATTTCCACAGACCATGCTTTGAGATGTTGGTCCACGGTGCTCACCAAGGATGTCCTTTATTGCAAATGGCAAGCTGAACTCACCCAGATCCCACTCTGGATTCCAGTCCAAGCTTCTCCGATGCCCTGTTTGTTTGACGAGTTTGGCAAGATCGTACCTGGTGCCAAGTTTGGTGGTTGATAAGCGATAACGAGCATTATTTGGCAACTTGCCAGTCCCTGGTGAAAATCTCACCATGCTGCTTGAGCACAGTGGGACAGCTGTGGTAAGGTGATCTCATTGTGGAGCCAACCACCTTGCCTTACTTGACCACCCAGCTCGCTTTAGCCCATGTCAATAGACAATAGACAGTAGGTGCTGGATTAGGCCATTCGGCCCTTCGAGCCGGCACCACCATTCATTATGATCATGGCTGATCATCCACATGTCGCTCAAAGCTCGATAAGATTCGACCTGTACCTTAAGCTCTGTGTTTACTGATGTTACTGAACTTCATATTTTACTCAAAAAGAACACTTTTATCTTGTTCTCATCAGGCTATTTTGCAAGAATACAGATTCAAGGACAAATCAAACATTTGTACAGTATATGGGGAAAGTGTTAATTAGTTAACTGATTGGTTAATAGAGGCCTTGTCACAGAGAGTGCGTCAGTTAATGTTGAAGCTCAGTTAGCAACCAGGCATTGTTAAATATCAAACCAGCACACTGACTCTGACTGGTTAGGCCATCGCCCTGAGAAATAAACTAGTGAAGGGCTCTTAACTATTAATTTGAGTTGAAACAAGTGCAGTGCTTATGTGTGCATCTATCTTTTCTCAGCGGTACTCCAGTTCTGCAGCAAACAACTGGTTATATGTATGACATACATTTAGCTGATTGACTGAAGACATTACACTGACAGCAATGCACAGAGAGAGTGACTGAAGGTGAGATGGGTACCATTAGACCAGAATGTCACACGTGTAACAGTCTTAAAAGTAAAGGCCTGAGTGATGCAGAATCTATGCCATAACACAACAAAGATGTGCACAAACATTCTGGGGCTGCGAGGCACTCACCAGCTGAAGCATTTCCAGAGCAATGGTGGTGTAGTGGTGAGTACAGCTACTTTCCAAGCAATTGACCTGGGTTCAATCCCATTGCAAGGTTCCAGTTTTCACCCTATGATCTGTATGCTATTGCTTACTATGCAGCCTGTACTGCCCACAAATAAAGCTGTACCTAGGAACATGTGACTATAATAAATCAAAATCAATGCAGAAAGAGCGTATTAATCATTGTATACTCCTAGTAGTTTGACACCATCATTCAGTATGTCCAAACCTGTTGTAGTGTTTCCAATGTGAGTTTGAGTTTTACAAAACTGGCTGTAAAAAGTTACTGACCAATTTTGGAGTTCGTTACTGAAGAGATTATAGCATACCACAGTCACTGTTGTTTCAAATTGCATACCTTTTTGAGACTACAAACAGCCAGCAAATTAGGCGATCGCTTCATTCAGTTTTACTCAGTTTGTACAGTGCTGGAGTAATGTAGCAGTCATTTTCCTACAATTTCAAAATGTGCTTTTAACTTTGTTTGGAAAATATAAATGAAAGGTCAGTTCACTGAGAAGGTCCAAAGTAAAGTGAGCAACAGGAAGACAAACTGAGTAGCAATTAGGCAATCCCAACACAGGGTTTTAAAACAACAAACAATTAGGTAAAATAATCCAGGCACAACGAGGCTCGTGGAACACTGACCTTTATCACAGAAGAGAATAACATTCTTCATTTATCCAGAGCTTTAATCAGACCTACTTGGGAATATTGCTTTCAGCGTTGTGCACCAAAGTTGGGAACGATACAATGACCTTGGAAAGGCTCAAAGCAGATTCACCAAAACTGTGCAGGGACTTAAAGATTTATATCATGAGGACAGATTATATCGATGTGGCTTGTCATTCCTCGAGTTTGGAAGATTAAGTGGTGATCTGACTGAAAGTTTTTGAAATACTGACCGGATTTGATGAAGTCAGTCCAGAGAAATTATTTCCTCTGATGGAGAAACTCTAAAATTAGAAAGCGACCATTCAGAAGCAAAATCAGGAATTATTTTGTTGTATGTAGTGTAGTAGAGATCGGTCACTTTTGTTATGTTACATCACTAAGCAGTGTACCTTTAAGATAGCTACATGATATCCTCGTATTCTGTTTTCAGTCACTCTCTCTCACACAAAGTGTTATGTGTCCAATAAGTTATTTGTAATTGGTGTAACACAAACAGTGAATAAGCACAGAAGCCAGAGTATCTGGTCAGCGTGGATGAGATGGACTGAAGGGTCTGTTTCCGTGTTGTACAGCTCTATGACTCTGTGACGCCATACGTAAACCTGAGCTATCATTGCGGTAATTATTAGCATTCCTAATAAACTGCAGAACATCTGTCCCAGAATAAACTCAGTCAGTGTCATGCATGATGGTCAGTTAGATTAGATTAGACTCCCTACAGTGTGGAAACAGGCCCTTTGGCCCAGCAAGTCCACGCCGCCCCTTGAAGCATCCCACCCAGACCCACTCCCCTACAACCCACACACCCCTGAACACTACGGGCAATTTAGCATGGCCAATCCACCTCACCTGCACATCTTTGGACTGTGGGAGGAAACCGGAGCACCCAAAGAAAACCCACGCAGACACGGGGAGAATGTGCAAACTCCACACAGACAGTCATCCGAGGCTGGAATCGAACCTGGGACCCTGCCGCTGTGAGGCTGCAGTGTTAACCACTGAGCCACCATGTCGCCCAGCTCAGTTAATTGGATAGCTGGCTTATAACAACAAAGCCAATGCTTACTGCATGGACTCAATTCCTGTGCTGACAGAGGTCTTCATGAAGGTTTTGCATTCACAACCTCCTCACTCAGCCGAGGATTATTGACCCTCAGGTGTAGCCACCTCTATCTGCTGCCTCTCTGACAGAGGAGAATGGGGTTATGCCAACCCTAGCCTTGCCTTGTGTGAATTAACTGTAAAGGAACACTCAGACAATTTTGTACTGATGTTTAATCCAAGAAACCACACCAACTCTCCTTACCCAGGCCAGATGGCCCACTCCTGCTCCTAGTTCTTATGTTCTTATGTAGCCCAAACTCTGTGGGATCAGAGATAGTGTGAGCTTTAAAAACTGAGATTGACAGATGTTTTTGTGATAATTATATCCAGGGATATAGAGCAAAGCCATATCAAAGGAACGGAGGTGAAGATCAATCATTATCAGAGAGCCATAGAGATCGACAGCATGTAAAAAAGCCCTTCAGCCCATTGAGTCTGTACCAGCCAACACACTTAGCTATTCAGGTCCGATTTCTCAGTACTTGACCCTGGTATGCCTTGGCATCACAAGTGCACATCCAAACATTTCTTCAATGTGTGAGGGTTTCTGCCTCTCCCACCCTTACAGGCACTGGGTTCTAGATTCCCATGACCCACTTGGTGAAAAAAACTCTTCCTCACATCTCCTATAAACATTCTGCCTCTCGCCTTAAATCGATGCTCCCTGGTCATTAATCCCTTCATCAAGGGGTGAAGTTTCTTCCTGTCTAGCCTATCTGTGTCCCTCATTATTTTATGAATCTCAATCATGTCCCCTTCAAATCTCCTCTGCTCTGTGGAAAACAACACAAGTCTGTCCAATCTTTCTCCAGAACTGAAATTCTCTAGCCGCTGCTAAATTGCCAATGCACCCTTTCCAGTGATATCACATCCCTCCCATAATCGTTTAGAATGGACAGGATTGATTGTTTCAACTGAGTCCTATTTCTGCTGCTAAGGAGAAAATCTTACACAGCTATAACTAAGTGAGAACCAGTGAACTTAACACATGTAGTATGCCAAAACCTCATAGGTCCAATTATGGGGGTAGGTGCACAGTAATCTATACATGGCTTTTCACCGAGGTCTCGATCCATTAATGTTTCAGAAAGTATCGCTCGTGATATAGATCAATTATGCACGCACTGTTTTGCTTGATTCTCCTAAGTGGTATTTTTCACAACAATTGTGATCCCTTCAGCGTGGGCCTTCGATGTTCACAAATGATCCTCAGCAGAAAAGGTTCTGTGACTACTTGGTTAACTAAATATCACAAGACCATAAATACGCTTTAGCTCATGTCGTCTCTCATGCACACCCAGTGACAACTTGACAGGATAATAGAAGGCAAATGGTCTGAACAAATATATGAGTTTGAATGCATCATTAATAATTCATTTTTAATAAACTGCTCAACAGGAATTCACAAGTCTACACCTATCCTTCTGTTCTGCAGCAATATTTCATTGTATTTTTCGAACTTCAACAAAAATGTCTAAATAAAAACTGCTTATTTAAAACTAGTACTTTATAGAAGGGAAGAGTAGAAGATACTAGAGAAAAGGAGCCACCTCAAGCTGTTCCATCAATTAAATAAAATCTCTCCTGCAAACTTCTGCCTTAAATCTCTCTCCCTAATCGCACCTCACGTTCAAAAAGAAATGCAAGAAGCTAATGGAATTCTCTATCACTAAGATCGTGACCATCCAATTAGCTGCCTGTGGCTCTTTCTAGTAGTCCACTGGAACAAATTTACTCTAAAATATTCCCACTGCCATAGCCCCAAACTCCGCTTGTGGTGTTATCACATTCAAAGATATGGGCTTTGAGTAGGGAAGTGGACTGCTGCATGATCTATGATCATTTGATTAAAAGTTGCCTCATACACGATAGGATTGTAATGACTGGAATGAGGTAGACCAGGCGGATCTCGTTGAGTATGATCCTGTTGATTAGGGAAGTTAACTTGGGCCAATCAGGGAGCCCTGGCTGACAGATATAAACAGGAGTCTTAGGGATTCTCTTCAATCTAGGGACCGGCTCTGAGCTGGCTGGTCATAGTCCATGGACAGTGCATGTGAAAATAAAGGGTGACTTGGTGACAGAATACTGATCTCTGTGGAGTCATTCCAGAATGAATGTTCTTGTTGTGTGCAGCTTCATTCTATGATTTTATGGAAGTCATTGAAATCTCCAGCTCCATTTAGCAAAGAAATCACCGCTACTATACACATTTGTCTAAAATGTAGCTTCTGCATATTCCAATTTTAATAATCCAAAAATAGCTACAGAAACTCATAAAATGAACATTTTAAATATGACCAGCCAATATTTGTGTCTAATTTGCTTGTTAAAAGTCTAGTTAAAGAAGGGTCTAGGCCCGAAACGTCAGCTTTTGTGCTCCTGAGATGCTGCTTGGCCTGCTGTGTTCATCCAGCCTCACATTTTATTATCTTGGAATCTCCAGCATCTGCAGTTCCCATTATCTCTCCCCACTCTAGGTGGATGGCTGGCCAGGTGACGGATGTAACACGAAGTTTGCGCTCCCTCCAAACATCTGTCGCACTTGTTGACTGAGCTGCACCAGCCCAAATCAGCTTAACTGTAAAGTATCTCTTGTCTTCTCAGATGCTAGGCCATGTGGCTGTTTGTTTCTACTTTTCCTCTTCATTAAACTAAGCACAGCCAAGAGTAGCAAGTGCCTGGTGCACACTCATACTAATGTTGACATGCAGAAAAAGAACAGGAGACTCTATGAGCATTAAACAAAGACAAATATGAAATATATTTATATGCTTTACAGCCCAGAGGAGGCAATTTCACACTGAATATACATTGTGCTATTATCTAGTCAAATCGCATTTCTTTGCTTGATTCATAATGCCCGTAACTACATTTGTTTAGCATTTAGACAATGTCATACTCTTGTATTGGGGTGAAACTGCTCCAACACTCTGATATATTTAATCTATTAATCTCTCAGCGCAGCAGTGGTATAAAACATGACAGCATTAGTGCAAATGTATGACATTATTCATTGTAGGCTTTAAGTCACTGCTGTTGTGCAGATGAATACAATCTTCCTTTTTTTCAGGTCTTTAATCATGCCATGTGCCCAGACCTAATGGTCAAATTTTTCATTAGCTGAAATGCCCATTAATCCTGGTCATTACACTGGGTTCAGACAGGGTTCTACAAAGGCTGGTGCTGATTCTTTGCCTTGCCTATCCATGCCCCACTCTACAGCAAATTTAAGATCTCAGAATAGTGCCTGTAGTCACACAGATAAAAACAGATAAAGCTAGCACAACTAAAAATGTTAATTTGAAACCGCTGGACAGGTGGTTTGCACATTCAGCATTAATGTTGGTAAACAGCTTGATTTTTCGCCTATTTCAATTCCTGACCAGCATACCATCCTTTCTCACCCATTATCCACCACACAGCCAAAACTTAATAATTCACTTCCTAACTCACTGCCACTCTTATTCACCTATCACCTTTGTGCTTGCTAGCCAACATTAAATGCATTTATATGTTATCACAAATTAAATCTTCTCACTTATTATGAATTTCTTGAGGTACTGTGATTGTATTAGAAACAAACCTGAAACTATTTAAATATTTGCACTTCCCCTCATTGGCTACAACTTTTCATTGCAGTATTTAGCTCTGGCAGGTTACATCTTGTGCAGGCTAATTTAAGGAAGGGTCACTGGACCCAAAACTTTAACTCTGTTTACTCTTTCACTGAAACTATTTAGCTGTGACTTTTCTAGTCCACAGTTAGAGTTTTTATGGTGAAGCTTTTTGTCAGTCATTTTTGTTAAATTTGAGACTAACTTATTCTTTGCCTTATGAGGAAGTCTGCAGTGTGCTAATGGACTGCTACATTACTGTATTGTAACCGTGATTACACTTCAAATGTACTTGATTCACTGCAAAATACTTTGGGATAGAGTAATGGAGTTTTTTACAGTACACAAAGAATTTCTTCTGCCCATTGTGTCCACATGAAAATCAAGCACCTGCCTATCCTAATCTGATTTGTTTGCAGTTGGCTCGTAGCATTGTATTCATGTCATCATCTCAAATCTTTTTAAATGATGTGATGGTTTGTACCTCTACCTCTTTTTCAGACAATGGCATTTTCTTCCTACCCCATCTAAACCTTTCACCCTTTATCTTACGTCAATGTCCACTGGTTATTGACCCTTCTACTAAGGGGAAAAGAATCCTGTCTCTAATTTTGTGCACTTTAATATGCTCTCAAGAAAACAGTCTCAATCTTCCTAGCCTCTCCGTCCTGAGGTTATAAAAGCTGCAAATCTTTCATTCTTTTCACAAGTGTACAATTATCAAACAATGCTCTACTCTTTGTGTATTTCACTTAACCTCAGACTGCCTTGCACAGAATATGTCATCAGCAGCTTTCCATTACACAACAGTGGCTTGTCTGCACTTCCCCTCATTGGCTACAACTTTTCATTGCAGTATTTAGCTCTGGCAGGTTACATCTTGTGCAGGCTAATTTCCAAACTCTTGGACACCAAAAGCTGACCGCTTGGACAGACCTATTTCATAGTGTTTCATTTCCTCAGTCACAGACTGCCAGATTCCCATTAGTCTCAAACATTCATTGATAGGTGTGCAATCATACTGTAGTCCTGCAAAATATGAAATAGTCATGAAAGCATTGGAAAGATCTGGAAGTGAGCAGCTTCTTTCTAGTTGGTAATTCTGTGAGCGAACTATGAAATCACACCCATTTACATTGGATCAGTTTACGACCAGGGCCTTTGGGGGCATTTATCATCATTAAGGGTCTCACCTGTGCAATATGCATGGAAGCATCAACTTTCAACCAATCAAATTTGGGAGCACATATATTCCAGTTGATTGAATTGGCAGTTAGTGAGTATTCAAGTAAAAGATAAGGTTGAAGCATTACAGTAATCTGCAAACAGAAGTGCTGAGTAGATGACACATCATGGCTTCCTCCAGTGGTCTCCAGCATCACAGATGCCAGTCTTCAGCCAACTCAATTCATTCCACGTAATGGCAGGAAATGGTTGGAGGCACTGGATACTGAAAAGGGTCCAGGCCCTTTTTTTTCATTCATTCACAGGATGAGGAAATTGTCGGCTGGGCAGCATTTATTGTCTGTTCCTAATTGCCCAGAGGGCATTTAGAAGTACAACCAAATTGTTAGAGTCATGCGTAGGCCAGGCTAGGTAAGGTAAGGACATTAGTGAATCAGATGGGTTTTTCCTGATAATCTATAATGGATTCATGGTCATCTTTAGACTCTTAATTCCAGGTATTTTTATTGAATTCAAATTCCAACATTCACTATGGTGGGATTCAAGCCCAGGTCCCCAGAACATTACCTGAGTCTCTGGGTTAAAAGTCCATTGAAAATATTACCAGGCCATTGCCTCGTCATGGCAACATTTCAGCAATGGTACTAAAGATTCCTGCTTTAGGCCTTGCCTTATACCTAGCCAAGCTGCTTCCAATACAGTTACAATGCTGATGTCTACCCAACATTGTGGAAAAATTCATCAGCTATGTCCTATACATAAGAAACAGGAGAAATCCAACCTTGCCAATTATCACCCCATCAGTCTATTCTTGATCATCAGCAAAGTGACGGAAGGTGTCTTCAATAGTGCTATCAAGCAGCACCGGCTCAGCAAGAGCCATGGGGATAGGGCAGGAAGTTGGAGTTGACGCCAACATAAGACCCCAGGCACAATTGCATTGAAGGCAGAACAGGCTGGAGGGGCTGAATGGTCTACTTCTGCTCTTTGTTCTTATTTTACTATTGTCATATGTTTCTCTAGACAGAATTTGAATTCTAGTTAACACATAACACATTCTGTACACATTCATTACTTATTTGTCAAATTTGTACTCCCAATTCTTATTCATTTATTCCTGAACCGATATATAGCAAAAATGCCAACAGTGTAGACAATTTAGTTTATTCCCTATCTATTTTGGTGCTATCAAACTTATCTGCTGTACCCATTTGCTCGTATTAACCAATCCATTAATATAGCCTTTAAACAGCTCAGAGCCCAGCATGATCCCTGATGCTGCTTGACTTGCTGTGTTCCTCCACCTCCACACTGTATCGAAACTGATCCTTGAAATATTCCGCTTGTTACAACATGCCATCTCGAAAATGACACATTGCCCCAGTTCTCTGCTTCCTGTTAGCTAAACAACTTTCTATCAATACTAATATGTTACCTCATTCAACATAAACTTTTTTTATTTTGTGTAACAACTCCCAATGTTGAACTTTAGAAACTGCCGTTTGGAAATCCACTTACACAGCAAGTCTCATATATGATTTAAACATAATTTCCCTTTTGTAAAACCACTTTGACTAGAACTTGTTCTTATACCAATTCTCTGAGAATCCTGGTGCAACCTCCTTTGTAATAGATTCTAGAAATTTTCCTAGGATGGATTTTTGACCACCTGACCATGATTTTCTTTCTGCCCCTTTCCTCTGTTGAACAAAGATGTTTATATTTGCTTCAGAGATAGCAGGAACTTCAGATGCTGGAGAATCCAAGATAACAAGGTGTAGAGCTGGATGAACACAGCAGGCCAAGCAGCATCAGTGGAGCAGGAAGGCTGACGTTTCGGGCCTAGACCCTAGAACCTGTCAGCTATGTCCTACAGTCTGACCACTTTATTGAGGCCTATAAACTATACCCACAGTGATCACTTACTCTTCCTTTTTCTTTACTCTAACCAAACTATTTCTACATTTTGCTCTTTTGAGCTGTGGTTAATTCTGTACTCATGTTATCCTTAATAACAGAGCTGTGATACTCTCTACCATTTCTTACTTTCCCATCATTGTAACCATTGCCCTACAACCATATGTCTGTAGTGGCCACAGTAACATTCCTGTTTTGTTACAAATGTTGCACACGTTCTGATTCAGAGACTTTATTCTGCCTCTTTATCACTTTTACAATCTCTGGATCTATCTGCTGGTACACCATTAAGTTTATGTTCTTTGTCTCTTTCCACATTTTGTCATCATTATCCATCGGTACTTTGTTCCAACGCCTTGCTATATACATTCAATTTACCATAACTCCATCATATTACCCTTGATACTTCGTTGGAAAACCCTTTCTATCATTCTAGTAACTTGATCCTCCAGAACACTATTCTCAGAATGGATCAGGTAAAGGTTATCCCAAATGGTAATTCTCCCTGCTTTCCCAGAACTGATGCCAGTGTCTCCTAAATCAAAGCTGATACCTCCCACACAAATCTCTGATTATATTTAACTCACATTTAACTCTCTATTCTTATGTAAGCTTTTTTGTGTGGCCGTTAACATTTAGACATTGATATCTGGATCCTTCCCATCCCATTACAACTTCCACTTCAGCTCCAAGCAGAAGTCTTAAAATGTGACGCTGTGCGAACAACACAGGCTGTTGCTGTTGGCTACAAGGGACTGAGCCTACCTCCCTAAGTGTTCCTCATACATTCCTATTTCCTTTCCCACACTTGAAGGGTTTCCTGTAACAAAGTGCCATGTCAATCGATTGGTCTTAAATAGAACGCAAGCATGAAGTTTAATGCACAAAAGGCAGCCAAGTTTAACTTTTTTTAACAACCTTTCAAAGAACACTTACTGTATCTTTAAGGTTGGCAAAAAACCTCGACAGAACCTAAATTTTCATGGTGTAAGAGTGACTCAGGGCTACAAAGGAATTGTTCTTATTATGCTGTCGAATTCTAGCAGCCCTGTTTATAATACACTGCCAGAAACTATTCATTTAGCTGTTTGTCTCAACCACTGTTTATGGGAGCTTGCTGTGCACAATTCTTGTTGCTGTGCTCACTTGCATGACAGCAAGTGCACAACATCAGGAAGACAGCAGAACTCACCACAAGGGTCCTACAACTGCCGGGCATCAAAATGGCACACAAGCCCACATCAACCTGACAACAACTGCTCACCTAAACTGAAGACCCACTGCCTGCCACGGACAGGACCAATATCATCTACAAAATCCTCTGCAGAGACTGCGCGAAACACTGCATCGGACAAACAGGAAGGAAACTAACAACAAGAGAACATGAGCACCAACTGGCTACAAAACAACACGACCAATACTCACTCATCTCAATCCACATGGACAAGGAGAACCAACACTTCGACTGGGACAACACCAAGACCCTGGGACAGGCTGGGCAGAGACAGGCACGGGAATTCCTGGAAGCCTGGCACTCCATGAAGCAGGCTATAAATAAACACATTGAACTCCACCCCATATACACTCCACTACGAAGGAAAACCAGAAATGAGGCAATCCATCTCAACGGACCCCAGAGTTTAAAAACCAGGCGGGAAAACACACCGACACTTCATCGGAAAGTGCACTGATCATGCTACCCAGCGGGTTAATGAAACATCTGCGGAACAACAAACCCACTCGGCAAGCCAACCAACCTCAGCAAGTGCACTGTAAAAAGTAATCCATTTGTGTTGCCCTGAGGTGGTGTCAGTGTGCTACATAAACGCAAAATCAAAAAACGACATACTCTAAATTGGTTCATAAATAGTTTGTTCAGTGCTGAGCCAACCAACCATGCTGCATTTATCATGAGCATACCTGGGGTGAATATAATTATCATTCTTAATAGAACCCAGCAGCCACTGTTGGATACATTGGACAAAGCTCAATGCAGGCCTACCATCACCGCCAGCCACAGCTGAAGGCTCCACCAATCCCCAAAGTCATGTGTCATTCATGAAGAATTTGTCACTTGAATAAAGTACAGCAACACACTCTACGCCCATGTATCTGTGGAGAGAGAAACAGAATTATTGTTTCTCTGTAAAAATGGACTGGCAGGAGTCACAAACTGTGTTTGCCTCTCCACAGATGCCGACAATCCTGCCAAGCATTTCTAGCAATTTTTTTCCCCTTTATTCATTCATGGGATGAGGGTGTTGCTTTTAGACAGCATTTATGGCCTAATTTATCCCTAATCACCCAGACGGCAGTTAGCGTTCACCCACATTGCTGTGGGTCTGGAGTCACATGTAGGCCAGACCAGGTAAGGATGGCAGTTTCCTTCCCTAAAGGACATTTGTGAACCAGATGGGTTTTCCTGACAAGCTGCAACAAATTCATGGTTATCAGGAGTTTACTAACTCCAGACATTTTTTACTGAAATCAAATTCCATCATCTGCCATGGCAGGATTTGAACCCAGAAAGATATTGGGGTCTCTGGATTAACAGTCTAGTGATAATACCACTAGGCCATTGCCTCCCCTTTTAACCTTCAACTTGCAGCATCTGCAATATATTTCTTTTGTTCCATTCCACTTGTACTTCAGCAGGAATTACTGCCCTCAGAGTGAGAAAGGGGGAAAGATGAGAGACTGTTAAACTGCTAGGACATATTCTGCTAGGAAAATATTCTGCCTGGAAGTCAGTGGTGAGTGGGGTTCCACAGGGCTCTGTCCTTGGACCTCTACTGTTTGTAATTTTTATTAATGACTTGGATGAGGGGATTGAAGGATGGGTCAGCAAGTTGGCAGACGACACAAAGGTCGGAGGTGTCGTTGACAGTGTAGAGGGCTGTTGTAGGCTGCAGCGGGACATTGACAGGATGCAGAGATGGGCTGAGAGGTGGCAGATGGAGTTCAACTTGGATAAATGCGAGGTGATGCATTTTGGAAGTTCGAATTTGAAAGCTGAGTACAGGATTAAGGATAGGATTCTTGGCAGCGTGGAGGAACAGAGGGACCTTGGTGTGCAGATACATAGATCCCTTAAAATGGCCACCCAAGTGGACAGGATTGTTAAGAAAGCATATGGTGTTTTGGCTTTCATTAACAGGGGGATTGAGTTTAAGAGTCGTGAGATCTTGTTGCAGCTCTATAAAACTTTGGTTAGACCGCACTTGGAATACTGCGTCCAGTTCTGGGCGCCCTATTATAGGAAAGATGTGGATGCTTTGGAGAGGGTTCAGAGGAGGTTTACCAGGATGCTGCCTGGACTGGAGGGCTTATCTTATGAAGAGAGGTTGACTGAGCTCGGTCTCTTTTCATTGGAGAAAAGGAGGAGGAGAGGGGACCTAATTGAGGTATACAAGATAATGAGAGGCATAGATAGAGTTGATAGCCAGAGACTATTTCCCAGGGCAGAAATGGCTAGCACGAGGGGTCATAGTTTTAAGCTGGTTGGTGGAAAGTATAGAGGGGATGTCAGAGGCAGGTTCTTTACGCAGAGAGTTGTGGGAGCATGGAATGCGTTGCCAGCAGCAGTTGTGGAAGCAAGGTCATTGGGGTCATTTAAGAGACTGCTGGACATGTATATGGTCACAGAAATTTGAGGGTGCATACATGAGGATCAATGGTCGGCACAACATTGTGGGCTGAAGGGCCTGTTCTGTGCTGTACTGTTCTATGTTCTATGTTCTATGTTCTACATATTATAATCTTGTGACACTTATTTTAATCTCTAAGTCATAGATTTTTGCCTGTTATGGGTTGGAGGACTACGTCACTGCTGGACAACATCTTTGGAAACAAATGAGGGAATCAGCATTCAAAAGAACTTTGCCTTTCGCTCTCCACTGTTGTCGATAGTGACTACAGGGAGGAGTGACTACTGTACAGGGGTGCCAAGGTTGATTCAACAAAGAGTGCAGAAGGAAAAGTCAAGAGTAGCATAGACATTCCTAAAAATGAGGCGTCAACCTGAAGTGACAACGTAGGACAGCTTGTACGCCAAATAGCAAAGAAAGATAGAACATAGAACATAGAACAGTACAGCGCAGAACAGGCCCTTCAGCCCTCTATGTTGCGCCAACCTGTGAACTAATCTAAGCCCCTCCCCCTACACTATCCCATCATCATCCATATGCTTATCCAAGGACTGTTTAATTGCCCCTATTGTGGCTGAGTTAACAACATTGGCAGGCAGGGCATTCCACGTCCTTACCACTCTCTGAGTAAAGAACTTGCCTCTGGCATCTGTCTTAAATCTATCACCCCTCAATTTGTAGCTATGCCCCCTTGTACCAGCTGAAGTCATCATCCTCGGAAAAAGACTCTCACTGTCCACCCTATCTAATCTGGTCATCTTGTATGTCTCTATTAAATCCCCTCTTAGCCTCCTTCTCTCCGATGAGAATAGACCCAAGTCCCTCAGCCTTTCTTCATAAGGTCTTCGCTCCAGACCAGGCAACATCTTGGTAAATCTCCTCTGCACCTTTTCCAATGCTTCCACATCCTTCATGTAATGGGGCGACCAGAACTGCACGCAATATTCCAAATGTGGCCGCACTAGCGTTTTGTACAGTTGCCACAAAGATATGTTAAGGCCCCAGATATTTCCTCTCTTCCTCAGGAACCTGGGATAGATCCCATCCAGACCTGGAGACTTGTCTACCCTAATGCCTTTTAGAATACTCAACACTTCCCCCCTCCTTATATTGACTTGACCTAGAGTAATCAAACAACTATCCCTAACCTCAACATCGGTCATGTTCCTCTCCTCGGTGAATACCGGCGCAAAGTACTCGTTAAGAATCTCACTCATTTTCTCTGACTCCTTACATAACTTCCCTCCTTTGTCCTTGAGTGGGCCAACCCTTTCTCTAGTTACCCTCTTGCTCCTTATGTATGAATAAAAGGCTTTGGGATTTTTCTTACTCCTGTTTGCTAAAGATATTTCATGACCTCTTTTAGCTCTTCTAACTCATCATTTCAGGTTAGTCCTACTTTCCCGATATTCTTCCAAAGCTTTGTTTGTTTTCAGTCGCCTAGACCTTATGTATGCTTCCTTTTTTCCTCTTTGCTAGTCTCACAATTTCACCTGTCATCCATGGTTCCCTAATCTTGCCCTTTCCATCCCTCATTTTCACAGGGACATGTCTGTCCTGCTCTCTAATCAACCTCTCAAGGACCTGAAGGAGAATGCTTTCATTCAGAGAGGAAGTAGCGGAGACATCTGAACGGGTACACGAGTAGGAAGGGTTTAGAGGGATTTGGGCCAAATGCTAGCAAATGGGCCTAGTTCAGCTCAGAAAACCTAGTTGGCATCGACAAACGGGACCGAAGGGTATTGGCAAGATTCTACAACTCAATGACTGTGTACACCAGAACTAGGTGTGTACCCAACTAAGTTGTTCCATCACAATAAAAAAATACTGATGTCTTCTGATAATGTGCAAAGTTGCCCAGGTATGCCCTGTGCACAAAAGGCTGCATAAATCCAACATGGTCAATAACTACTTCATCAATCTGTCCTTGATCATCAGAAAAAGTGATGAAAGTCGCCACCAACAGTGTTACAAAGGCACTTACTCCATGATAACCTGCTCACTCATACTCAGTGGTCAAGTACAGGGATGCAAGAGTATAGTGAAAAGTGTACAAAGTTGTTTTTTAACGACACCATTTATGTTCAAAGATACCTAGGTACAAAACATTAGGTTTAAATTGGAAAAGAAATGGAATAAATGTAAAAGTTCAATATTACAGTCCTTCTAAAGCAAGGAGTCCATACTGGGCTTACCTAGAGGATGAGAGGCTCGGAGTCGGGGAGGACTCTCCTTTGTGACCTCTCCCCTCACTTGACACATAAAATAATCACCAGCTGTGTCTCTCTAATAAGGGAACAGGGTTATGGCAAATATATAGCAAAGCAAAATAATCAACTAGTTAATATAAATGTACAAATGTCATAACAATAATAGATCGACAAATATTTTAGGAGCAAAACTTCTCACTGATCTAAATTGAATTCCTTACCAAACCCTTCCTTCTTGCAATAAGCAGAATAATGACTTTATTTTTCAATGCTCACATTGCTCTTGTTGGTTCAATAAATTTTGATCCCCCAACTCTTTGATTAGCGGGAAGCGTCAGGCCAGTATTATATTAATAGATGGCTTAGCATCAGTCCAGGTTGGTATTTAACATCAAGAGACACTCATATATTTGTAAGCGATTATCGGGTTACAGTACAAACTGTTGAACTGAAGGAAGGTGTTAAGTAAATAACAATTTCTCTTGTAGACTGTTGCAAAGTTGGGTAGGGTTCTGGATGTGAGTTTGCTCACTGAGCTGGAAGGTTAGTTTTCAGACATTTTGTCACCATTCTAGGTAACATCATCAGTGAGCCTCCATAACTGGTGTTATGTCCTGCTTTCTATTTATATGGTTAGGTTTCCTTGGGTTGGTGATGTCATTTCCTGTGTTGGTGATGTCTTTTCCTGTTCTTTTTCTCAGGGGATGGTAGATTGGCTCCAAATCAAAGTGTTTGTTGATGGAATTCCAGTTGGAATGCCATGCTTCTAGGAATTCTCGTGCGTGTCTCTGTTTGGCTTGTCCAAGGATGGATGTGTTGTCCCATTCAAAGTGGTGTCCTTCCTAAAATACCTTGCAAGAACTGTGACAAACACTACATTGGACAAACTGGCAGAAAGCTAGCCACCAGGATACATGAACATCAACTAGCCACAAAACGACATGACCCACTATCACTCGTATCCTTACATACAGATGAGGAAGGACACCACTTTAAAGGATACCCAGTCAAGTGCCGCTGGGGCACTGGAGGGCCCCCCGGAACTTCCAGGTGGGAAGGAGGAAACAGCGTGTCCCCAGCCTGACCCAGAGCCGGACTCTCCTGCCTCTGCACCCCTGACGGGGGGATGCCACCCGGAAGGCAGCATGGACGGTTTCCTGAGCCCGGAGAGCGTCCAGCAGTTAGCCCGGGCAATGGGCATGAAGGGACAGATGGAGGGGCTGGACCTTGGACTTGGGGAGGGCACTGCGGTCACTGCCCACAATGGGGGTACGAGTTGTGAGCATTAATGTGCGCAGCGTCAAGTCAACTGCGAGATGTGTGTCCACGTTGGCCTACCTGACCACCATCAAGGCGGACCTCCTGTTTCTGCAGGAGTGCGGGATACCGCACCTCGGCAGGTACGGGAAATGGTCCGGCGCCTGGACCTGTGGGCCTTCGATCTGGTCGGGGGGTAACGACTGTCGCTCCTCGGGCCTGGCTATTCTGCTGCGGGGGCACAACTTCACCATCTCTCAAGTTCAGGAGGTGGTGGGGAGCGCCTCCTAGTGGCTGACATCACCTATAGGAACGCTCCCCTGAGGCTGATCAATGTGTACGCCTCAGCGGTACGGAGTGAGCGGTTAGCCGTCCTGCAGCGGCTTCCACCCCTGCTGGCTACGTCCAGGCCGGTCATCCTAGGCGGAGACTTCAACTGCATCATCGATGCAGATGGAAGATCCGGCGTGGGGACAGCGGGTGGGGGGAGTCAACTGGACGTCACATCCAGATTCCTGATGGGCACGGTGAAGGACGCCAAGCTGCTCGACGTCTTCAGCACCCCTGCAGACGGAGCGCAGCGGAGGTACACCTGGTCGCGGCCAGACGATTCTATTCGCTCAAGGATAGACTTGCTGTTTGTGTCACGGGCATTCACAGTCAGGTCCACCGGCGTCAAGCCGGTGTTCTTCTCTGACCACTGCCTCCTGCTGGCCGACTGTCACTCACAGGACGACCAGCCGGCCGGCAAGGGGACGTGGAAACTCAACACGACTCTGTTGACCCCAGAGAATGTCGAGGAGCTTAAGAGGGAGTACGCCAGTTGGAGAACCGTGAAACCCCTCTTTGAGTCTCCGGTCGACTGGTGGGAGACGGTGAATGAGAACATCAAGACGTTCTTTGTCCTCAAGGGTGTTCGGAAGGCGAGAGAGAGGCGGGGAAAGCTGTCGCGACTCCAGAAAAGGGTGCAGAACCTGCTCCTTCTGCAGTTGATGGGGGTCGATGTCACGGAGGACCTCCGTGAGGTGAGGGGCCAGCAAGCCTCGCTCTTCGCCGCGGAGGCCTCCAGGATAATCTTCCGGTCCAGGGTCCGCTCCGTGGAGCAGAACGAGACGTGCTCGCGTTTCTTCTTTCAGAAGGTGCACAAAGAGAGCTCTGTGCTTAGCCGGCTGAAGGAGGACGACGGCTCGGTGACGTCGTCTCGGCCCGACATTTTGAGGATCAGCAGATCCTTCTATGCCGGACTGTACGACACAAAGCCCACGGACAGCACGGCCTCCGAGTTGTTCCTGTCATCTATCACGGAGGTCTTAGACGACGGCACGAGGGAGTGGCTGGACCGGCCGATATCCATGGATGAGCTGACCAGAGCCTTCAAGCCCTTGGAGAGGAATAGGACTCCCGGAAGCAACGGCTTACCTGTCGAGCTGTATTCCGCTCTGTGGGACCTGTCGGCCAGGACCTGCTGGAGGTGTACGATAGTGCGCTTCGGGCAGGGGAAATGTGCAAGTCCATGAGGAAGGGCATCATCACCCTCATTTACAAGAGGAAGGGGGAGAGGGAAGAAATTAAGAATTGGCATCCCATTTCACTATTGAACGTGGACTACAAAATCCTGGCCAAGGTCATAGCCAACTGGGGCAGGTCTGTCCTGGAGTCGGTGATTCACCCTGACCAAACCTGTGCTGTGCCAGGCAGGAAGATCGCTGAGAGCCTCGCGCTCATCAGGGATATGATCGCCTACGTACAGGACAGGCGGGTGGACACCTGCCTCGTCAGCCTGGACCAGGAGAAGGCCTTCGACAGGGTCTCTCATGCTTACATGAGGGACGTCCTCTCCAAATTGGGGTTCAGGGAGGGCATCCGCAATTGGATCCAGCTGCTCTACGCCAACATCGTTAGTGCAGTCTCGATCAACGGGTAGGAATCAGACAGTTTTCCTGTTAGATCTGGAGGCAGGCAGGGCTGCCGCTCTCTCCTGCCTTGTTCGTGTTCTGTGTGGAGCCCTTCACCGCCTCCATCAGGAAGGATGTGAGCCTGAAGGGCGTGACTATCCCAGGCAGCGGAGGCCTTCAGGTCAAGACCTCCCTGTACATGGACGATGTCGCCGTCTTCTGCACCGATCGTCGGTCGGTGAGTAGACTATTGTACATCTGTGGCCAGTTTGAACTGGCCTCGGGTGCCAAAGTCAATAGGGGTAAGAGCGAGGTCATGTTCTTCGGGAACTGGGACGACCGCTCCTTCATCCCCTTCACCGTCAGGACAGACTACCTGAAGGTGCTGGGTGTTTGGTTTGGTGGAACTGAGGCGTGCACTAAGACTTGGGAGGAGTCTATCACCAAATTGAAGCAGAAGCTGGGCAGGTGGACGCTCCGGTCCCTCTCCATCGCGGGTAAGAACCTGGTTGTCAGGTGCGAGGGGCTTTCGGTACTGTTGTATGTGGCGCAGGCCTGGCCTATTCCCTGGACCTGCGCCGCTGCGGTCACCCGGGCCATCTTCCACTTCATTTGGGGGTCGAGGATGGACCGGGTCCACAGGGACACCATGTACAAAGACCTGGAAAATGGGGGAAAGGACGTACCGAACGCCACCCTCACCCTGACGGCTGCCTTTGTGTGCGGCTGCATCAAGCTGTGCGTAGATCCTCAGTACGCAAACACCAAGTGTCACTACTTACTGAGGTTCTACCTGTCCCCGGTGTTGCGAAGGATGGGCCTGGCCTCGTTGCCGCGGAACGCTCTGAGTAGTTGGACCGTTCCGTACCACCTGTCCTTCGTGGAGAAATTTTTGAAAGGAAACACCTTTGACCACAAGGCCGTCAGGCAGTGGTCAGCACGTAGTATCCTCAGGACCCTTCGGGAAAAGGAGAGGGTGGATCCCGTCGTGTGGTTCCCCACGCAGACTGCCAAAGTCGTTTGGCAGAATGCCTCATCGCCAGAACTTTCAAACAAGCACAAGGACATTGCTTGGCTGGCGGTGAGAGGGGCTCTGCCAGTGAGATCCTTTATGCATGCCCGGAATCTCTGCGCCACCGCACGCTGCCCTCGAGGTGGCTGCGGGGCGGACGAAACTGTTGATCACCTCCTTCTGGAGTGTGCCTATGCGCAGGAGGTCTGGAGGGGGATGCAGTGGTATTTGTCGAGGTTTGTCCCGAGCAGCTCCGTGACGCAGGACTCAGTGCTCTACGGGCTGTTTCCCAGGACGCACACCAAGACCAACATCAGCTGCGCCTGGAGGACCTTCAATGCGGTGAAAGACACTCTTTGGTCTGCCCGCAACTTGCTGGTCTGCCAGCTGAAAGAACTGACCCCGACCGAGTGTTGCAGACTGGCGCACTCCAAGGTCCAGGACTACGTGCTGAGGGACGTGCTAAAGCTTGGGGCAGCCGCCGCCAAGGCGCGGTGGGGAAAGACCACCGTATGAAACCCCTCGTCCAGAATAGAAAAAAGAACCCTATCTGGTAACTGGGCCCAGCTGGCGCCTTCCCCAACTGGTCAGGGGACCAACAAGAACTGTGCGGGGTGACGACTGCCGGGGTGTTTTCTTTGCTTTGTTTTTTTTTTCTCTGTTTTGTTTTTTCCTTTAGTTGATGTATGTACCCCCTGGGTAACCCAGAGCGGCTTGCATGACTGGGTAGGTGTGTAAATATGTTTTATTTTTTGTACATCTTACGAATAAAGTATATTTTTTCAAAAAAAAAGGTGACGAAACGTCTGAAAACTAACCTTCCAGCTCAGCGAGCAAACTCACATCCAGAACCTTAACCTGAGCTACAAATCTTCTCAAAACTCGTTGAATAGGGTATTTGATGTTTGTAAAATGATAAGGGGGGAAGAGTGTGTGATCCCTTTAAGAGGTTTTTTTTTAGGCTTGGAGATTAAAAAAAAGTCTCCAGGCAGCAGCAGAGTTCTTGAAATTGAAAGATTACATCAAAAGGCTATACTGTTAGCAGGCAAAACATAATTTTTACCAAGACTATAGGTTTTTGAATTCAGCCAATTAATTCAAACCAGGCCCTCGATAGCAAAACATAATTAAATTTAAATCTGATGGTTTTGACAACATAGGACCAATCCTATTATAAGAAATTGATAGATCAAGAGTATAAAAGAAGAGATTGTTTGAAAATCAGGGTGAGAACGAACTGCTATCTGAAGGGAAACTCACTGGTTGTCACAGATATCTCTAAGCTCTCAGAGTAAGCACCATCTAAATAAAGGTACTACGGCTCTCAGCTAATATTCCTGAGCAATAGTTCAACAGAGAAAGGTGTTCCTGAATGGAAAACAGCGGAGTAGGCAAACAACATCCTGGGAGATTTACACAGGCTATAACTTTGAGAGACAAAGTTTTAATGTATTCCTTTCTTATTGTTTCAGTTTATATAAGTGGGATTTGTATTTATAGGAACTGCATACCATTCGAATTTTGTGTAATTCAGGAATAGTTAGTAGTTAGGGGGGGGAATTGTTCAGTTTGTTAGTAGTTCTGTTAATTTGTTCAGTGTTAGAGTTAGATAAATAAATTGTTATTTGTTGCTTATAAAGTGAGTATCATGAATTTATTTTATTTAGCCACTCTTGTTTAACAGATTGAGGGCGAGGGGCAGGTCATACCACTTTTCAAACTTCCTTTAACAGATTATGAGGTGAGGCAAGCTTCTCTGGGTGTTTCAGTTTTTGAGAGTGGTGTCAAATCCCACCTCCCCCCTCCTCCACCCCACCCCGGCCCAAGGGGGCCTAAGGGATTGTTTCGTTGGGTGACATATAATGGCTATCAGCTCAATAGGGAACCAGAATGCAATTCATTTACATTCTGCTAAATGCTGCTGTGACAGCAGTGGATTTAACAAATCCTGTCAATAGGAATGTCCAAAACATTACAAATGATAATTGATAAAAGGTAGCCTAATAAAGAATAAACTCAGCTCTGATGGATCAATTTGAACTTTTGTACTGAGAATATCTTTGAAGTTGGATCTGACACTGCTACTACATTTGTACCTTAATGTACAAAATCATTAAACATATATCGTTGTGACATCCAATGTTTTATTGTGTGCAAGTTATTGTGTGGAAACCCATTTATTGAGCCACCGTGCAATAGCTCCTGCTCTCCTCAGCAGGGGCCTCGGGAGAAAAGAATGTCCCTATTGCGGCCAATATATTTATTGTGCTCCAGTAGACATCTGGTCCCTTGTCAAGCTTCAAGGCGCGCAGTCAACGGATGAGCTGCTCATTGTTCATTGTCATCTCTGGCCTGAATTACCACGGCATTTTGCTGTGCAGTAAGGTGTTGTAGGACAATTAGCTTAGCCAAAAAGTTCTCACCTTTCATTAATGGGTTTACTGAATATGCTTAGAATGCTGCTGGAAGCTGTTGAAATGCTTCTGGTCAGTGTTAATGCAGCTGTAGCATTTAATAGATCACATCTTCACATTCTTCACTGCTTTTCTTGTATCTTCCATGCCTAATGACACAAGGCAGTTATTCCTTCCACTGTTTTACATCCAATAAATCATGCTTGGTGTTTTTTCTATAACCATGGGCCCTTTTACATGGTCAGATTGTTAGCCTGGTTTAATCTGTACTGCCAGGAAGTCTGGCTGGAAATAAAGAGAACAAGAACAAAAATTGCTGGAGAAACTCAGCAGATCTGGTGGATCTGAGCAGAGAAAGCAGAGTCAATGTTTAGATTCCGTTGGCACTTGTTGCATTTGCTTCAGATTTCCAGCATCAGCAGTTCTTTGTCTTATTTTAGATGAAATGGGGGGTAATTTGCCATTTTATACTCAATGGATGTCAATGCCTTGCTAAGGGGCCAGAGCTTTGGTTTGCCGCTCTTCAGCAGTTTTATCTACATATTCCTACTGGAACTCACTATCTTTGAGTGTGGAGAGACCAATGATGCACAAGAATTTCTAAAGCAAATTGAAGTGAATGAACAGGACGATGCAGGGGAGGTGATGGCCCAGCTGTATTATTTGTAGACTGTTAATCCAGACACCCAGATAATGTTCCAGAGATCCGGGTTGAAATCCTGCCATGGCAGATGGTAGAATTTGTATTCAGTAAATATCTGGAATTAACAGTCTAATGATGATTATGAACCCATTGTTGATTGTCAGGAAAAATCCATCTGGTTCACTAATGTCCTTTAGACTTCCATCCTTACCTGGTCTGGCCTATATGTGACTCCAGACCCACAGCAATGATGTTGGCTCTTAACTACCCTCTGGGCAATAAATACTGCCTAGCCAGTGACACACTTGTCCCATGACTGATTAAAGAATAAAGGAGGGAGAGTAGCTGAATGGGACTGATTGGATTGCTATTGGGAGCTGACATAAAACTTTAATAGACCGAATGGCTTCCTTCTGTACTGTATTGAATTTGTGACCCCATATACCTTCCAAGCCCACGGTCTCTATTACCTAGAAGGACTAAGGATGTTGATGTATAGCAGCATGATTAACAGCAAGTTTCCCTCAAAGCCAAACATCATCCTGACTTGGAATTAGGCTTGTCTCCGTTTCAAGAATCTGGGTCCTACTTGCAAACAGCATTGTGTACGTATGTACACCATATGGACTGCAGAGTTTAAAAAGACAGCTTGCCACAACCTTCCAGAGGTCAATTGGAAGTAGGCAATAAATTGGCCTAGTCTGCAATGCCTACACCCCTGTGAATTATTAAGACATATATTTTATAAATATATGCACTTTGGAGATGAAGAGCAAGGATTCTATCGAAAATCCTTACTTCAGTGAGCAACAGAAGAAACCTGGCAAATGGCCAAAGCCAATTATGGAGGACACTGACAAGGTGAAATGAATTATTGAGAGCAGAGGAAATCAGTGCAGAAGCAATTGTTAAATGGCATGAAAAGTTTGAGTTTAAAAATCCTGTGGATTGTACAAAGGGAAGACGAGGAAAGCAAGTGAGCATCATAGGTTTGAATTCATGCGAGAATTGTTTGGATGCATTAAAAATGAGGTGCTCTTCTGTTGTTCCCACTTATACTAGTGTTGTAGCCCAACTTATGGTTTAATTCTGGTGGCTACCCTAGCCCACTGGATGTTAGGGGCATTGATCATGCCCATGTAAAGGCTGCACTGAAAACCCATTTAAAATTCAAGCTCCATGTCACACAAGAGGCACAGAATTCTGCCCTCTTGTATAGGCAGGTTGTTGCTATTGATGGCTGCACAACACAAAAGCCCCAAGATGGCATTCAATGAACTCTGCTTGGCATTTCTGCATGTGCCAGCTACTTTTTACTGAGCTAGAAACTCACTTGGCAAATTGCAAATAAACAGACTCCATAATTTGAAGGGAGGAAATTCACTGTGACCATGTTGGGATCACACAAGGCTCAACAACAAACATTTGCATTTCCCACAGCCAGCAGTGAACTGTGAATACATTCTCGCTAATTACTCATTGCCGCGTCCACACAGGCTTACAGTTTGCCTTTTGACAAATCGACCCATCAAGTTAATCTTCATGCCAGAAAATCACAGGCCAGAAATTTTGTAGAAAATTACACTTGAGAAAAAGAATTGGCACATTGTGAAAAAAGTCTGAAGACCTCCCCACCACAGCCTTCAGGTTCTTCTGGTAATAAGCCGAGGACTATTACTTTTTCTGGTCTAGCAGGAAGTCCTTCAGACAAGCAATCCCTCAGAGAAAAATAGCTCAGTTCTACATGTAATTTTTACAATCTCCATCCCGTCATCCAACATTGCTTATTTTGTTGTAGTATTCTACATTTAAAACCATGCAGTCATAGTCATAAAGGTCCACAGCACAGAAAGAGGTCCTTCAGTCCATATTGCATCACAGTGGTTAAAAATAACTGACTAACCATTCTAATCCCATTTCCCAGTGTTTCATCTATGACCTTGTAAGCCTTGGCATCACAAGTGCACATCGAAATACTTCCATAATGTGATGAGCGTTTCTGCCTCCATGACCCCTTCAAGCAGTGAGTTCCAGATTCCCACCACTCGCTGGGCAAACAAACATGTTCCTCATTTCCCTCTAAACCCCCTACCCCGCCTAAAGCCAAGCCCACTGGTCATTGGTCCCTCATTCAAGGGGAAACAGTTCCTTCCTGTCTACCTTTATCTGTCCTCCCCATAATGTTATAGATCTCAACCATGTCCCCTTCTCTGTTCTTAGGAAAACAACTTCAGTCTATCCAATCTCTTTTATAACTGTCTAGCCCAGGCAACATCCTGGTAAATCTCCTCTGCACCTTCTCCAATGCAGTCACATTCTTTCTAATAATGCAGATTTTAACACTTGTGATACTCACAACTTCATGTACATTTATAGGATCAATTTTCAGGGAACGACTTTCCAAGCTGTAAACCCGTATTTCTCCAAACTCTTGACTGTTGTAAATAACCATAAGAGTAAATGGAGGAATTTCAAGTTCAGAGTATGTCAACTCATGGGCTTCATTTAAAGGCCAGTGGTACCTGTTCCACCAGGAATATGCATGAAGGCAGAGCAGGGCAGCTGCTGTTGGTGCAGGGAAGAGGCATCCACTGGCTTCCAGGCCAATGCTGAGGAGGGGACCTCATTGGGGGTGGTGATGGGGGAGGTTTGGGGGAAGTGTGGATTGGGAAAGCGGTGAATTTTCTCAGCAAACCCAGAGGCCACTCCAGCTCCTATTGGCCCCAGAAAGAATTTTTGTGGATGGATCCGAAGGCTTCTTCACTTTGCTCATCAACTTCCAACATGCTTGGTGAAGCAATGGTGCTTTTCCAGCTCAGCCCCCAGTTAAAATTCTGCTGAAATTAGTTTAACACAACAGGATATGAAAACCTACAAGGCTCCCTGCATGAATCTCACAGAGACATCCATGAGATAATAAGCAGGCCTCCTCTTTGAGTTACATTAATTGAGAATTAAATATGGTTCAGCAATGCAGAGAAATTTTTCTTCTCAATATTGGATTGTTCTTTAGACCCATTTGTGGGGGCAGAAATAATACTGACTTAATATTTGATCAGAGTGCAACACTCCCCTCCATATTGCACTGTCTTATATTTGCTTGAATTAAATCCACAATCTTCTGACTCAGAGTTTAAAGTGCAGTACCTTGCAGATAGTACATAACGTTGCAACTGAGCATCAGTGGTGGATAGTGGATGCTTTTTGATGTGGTGCCAATCAAGCGGGTTGCTTTTCCCTGAATGGCTCAGCTTCTTGAGTATGTTGGAGCTGCACTCACCCAGACAAGTGGGGAGTGTTCCATCTCACTCCTGACTTGTGCCTTGTAGATGGCGGACATGCCTTTTTTGGGGACTCAGGAGGTGAGTTACTCACTGCACCATTCCTAGCTCTGACCTATTCTTGTAGCTGCTGTGTTTATATGGTGAGTCCAGTTGAGATTCTGGTCAATGAATAACCCCCAGGATGCTGATAATGGAGGATTCAGTGAAAACAACACTGTTGAATGTAAATGAGCGATGGTTGGGTTGTCTCTTATTCATGATGGTCCCAGCTTGGCATTTGCGTGGCATGAGTGTTGCTTGTCACTTGTCAGCCCAAGCCTGCAGATTGTCCAGACCTTATTGCATTTGGATATGGACTGTTTCAGTATGTCAGAAGTCATAAATGGCACTAAAGGTTGTGCAATCATCAGCAAACATCTCCAGTTCTGTAGAAGGCTAACTGGACCAGAGATGTTAACTCTGATTTCTCTCCAAACATGTTGCCAGACCTGCTGACGTTTTCCAGCAATTTCAGTTTTTGATCCTCACTTCTGTCGTTATGATGGAGGGAAGGTCATTGATGAGACAGCTAAAGATGGTACCCAAGGAAATCTTGCAGAACTCTCCTGGGAGCTGTGATGACTGACCTCCAATAGCCTCAATCATTTTCCTATGTGTCAAGTATGACTCCAACCAGTGGAGAATTAGCCTCCCAATGCCCATAGATTCCAGTTTTGCTAGGACTCCCAAAAGCCACACTGGGTCGAATGCAATTTATAAAGATGGGTCCAGACCCAAAATATCAGCTTTCCTGCTCCTCTGATGCTGCCTGGCCTGCTGTTTTCCTCCAGCTCCACACCTTGTTATCTCGGATGCCAGCTTCGGCAGTTCTTACTATCTTTTGCCTTGATGTCAAGTTCTGTCACTCTCCCCCCACCTCTGGAATGCAGCTCGTTTGTCCATGTTTGAACCAAGGCTGTAATGAGATCAGGTGCTGGGTGGCCCTGGCGGAACCCAAAATGGGTGTCACTGAGCAGGTGCTGAGTGATAGGACTGTTACTGACACCTTCTTTACTGGTGATGGGGAGGAGGCTGATGGGTGGTAATTGGTCAGGTTGGATTTGTCTATTTTTTTACGTACAGGACATATTTGGGCAAGTTTCCACATTGATGGGTGGATGCCAGTGTTGTAACAGTACTGGAACAGCTTGGCTAGGAGAGCGGCAGGTTCTGGAGCACATGTCTTCAGTGCTGTTGCCAAAATGTTGCCAGGGTCCATAGGCTTTGCAGTGTCCAAGGCCTTGAACATTTTTTTGATATCATGTGTAATAGATCAAATTGGATGAAGACTGGTATCTGCAATGTTGGGGATGCAGGAGGAATCCAAGATGGATCATCCACTCGGCACTTCTGGCTGAAGATTGCTGTGAATGGTTCAGTCTTATCTTTTGCACTGATGTGCTGGGCTCTTCCATCACTGAGGACGGGGATATTTGTGGAACGTCCTCCTTCAATGAGTTGTTTAATTGTTCATCACCATTCATGACTGGATGTGGCAGAACTGCAGAGCTCAGATCTGATGTGTTGGTTGTGGGATCATTTAGCTCTGGCTATCATTTGTGTTTATGCTGTTTGGTGTGCAAGTCATCCTTTTTGGTGTCTTCACCAGTTTGACATCTCATCTTCAGGTATGCCTGATGCTGCTCCTGGCATACCCTCCTGCACTCTCCATTGAACCAGGGTTGATCCCCTGGCTTGATGGTAATGGTTGAATGATGGGGGGTGGGGTGGTGGCCATTGATGAAATAGTTGAAGATATCTGGGCCTGGGACACTACCCTGAGAAATTTTTGCAGGAGTATCTTGGAGCTGAGATGACCGACCACCAACAAAAATGCAGTATAAAATCCGCTGCATGCAGTATATCATTGAAAGCACAGAAGCTGAAACCTAATTAGCTGAATTTGATAACCTTAAAGAAAACTGAATGACCCAGCACACCTTTGGTTAGATTGTCATGCTGAAGCAAAGATGGAAGTTTACAGACTGCAAAATAGAGCATGGAATTCATTCCAGATTCTTGTTAGAAAAATGGTCATCCCCTGTGTCTTATGGGTTATTTAGACTTTACCTGGCTTAATTAGCAACTTAAAATGCAGAGATGGCATGTTGGGAAGGTTAAGCAAATTCAGAAAGTCTGACATGGACTCTTTACAAGATTGACAACATAGAGTCTTTGAGAAATTGTGGTAAACCATCGTTAGCTCCCAAAACAGTCCTGTAGCACCAGTCCTTGTAACTATGTGAAAGAGGCAATGGAGAATTACTGAAAGAGATTTATTTTTTGTTGACAAGGGATTGCTCACGAGGCCAACTAGAGCTCAGTGCATGAATCAGATCAGAAGATTGTGAATGACAAATTGATGCATTACTGACCCTTTATCGTGCAAAATATTGGTTGACAATTAATCTTTCAGTGTTTGATGCAGTGTTCAATTGCTGTGTGTTTGATCACGAAAGATTGCTTAAGTCTGCATGTGGACTCAGGGGAAAATAAACAAACTGTAGGAACTGCGGGAAACCAGAGCTGAAGCCTGCAGTGGACATTGTCAATAAAACAGAGGGTGGGTAAGCTTTGGGGAATAAGCGAAGGTCAGAAACAGTGGAGAAGAGGTCGTGAGCCTGTGAGGGCTGGGGGAAAGGTTCAAGCTCATGTGTGAGGACAGAGGTTGGGGATCTTCAGGCCAGCCACTGTCTCCCATGTGTAAGAGGACAAAACAATGCACATGTACAAATGCATATTCCCCGTGCAAAAAAAAATCAAAATACAGAAACCCCCGATGGAGACAAGTCAGAACATGAAACAAACACTGCAGGTACAGTATGCAGACGCATAGCCTGTCAGGGTAGGGGAGTCCAAAACTAGAGGGGCATAGGTGTAATGTGAGAGGGGAAAGATTTAAAAGGGGCCTGAGGGGCAACTTTTTGACACAGATGGTGGTGCATGTATGGAATGAGCTGCCAAAGGAAGTGGTGGAGGCTGATACAATTACAATATTTAAGAGGCATCTGGATGAGTGTATGAGTAGAAAGCATTCAGAGGGATATGGGCCAAATGCTGGCAAATGAGGCTAGATCAGTTTCGGATATCTGGTCAGCATGGACACGTTGACCAAAGGGTCTGTTCCCATGCTTTATGAGTCTATGACAGTTCTGGGAAATCTGGGACAATTGGTTACTTTAATAAATCCTGTTAGACATAAAAGTTAGTCTCATCGCTGCAATGCTGTGAGCCATAAAATATACAGCACAGTTGGTGAAGGACCATCGATTGGTTTGAATGTCAAATTGATTTAAAGATACTTTTAAAGTTAATAAAACTAGTAAATAGAATCTCACCTCTGATTGTCTTAAATAGTTACAGAGAATGAAAACAAATACTTTACAATTCCTAACTTCTGGCTCAAGCAACAAGCACACCCCAGGACGATAATGATCCTTCTGCATGCTCACCTACAGAAACCTGGTTACACAATTTACTTCCTCTAGACTGTTAGATTTGATCATCTTTTTGAGGCTCCACCAGGGCTATGTACAACTCCAGCAAGGCCAATTAGTAATGGTATTATCACAAGACTATTAATCCAGAATGCTTGGGGACCTGAGTTCAAATTCTGGCATGGTAGATGTTAGAATTTGAATTTAATAAAAGAAAAGAAAAGCCTGGAATTAAGAATCTAAAGATGGCCATGAAACAGATATTGATTGTCAGAAAACACATCTTGTTCACTAAAGTCCTTTAGGGAAGGAAATCTGCCATCGTCACCTTGTCTTGCCTACATGTGACTTCAGAACCAAAGCATTGTGATTGACTCTTGACTACTGTCTGGGTGATTAGGGATGGGGATAAATGCTAAGCCACCCAGTGATACTCTATTCTGAGAATAAATATCAAATAAAAATCTACTTACAACATTCCAGCAGAGAAGTTCTCATCAAGTAACTTGCATCATGAATTGGGCCTAACTGAAAAGATTTCAGAAAGTTCTTACTGAAACCACAGCATTTAGTTACAACACAGTATCAACTGTGTCCATCCTCTGTCTGGTAAAGATGCACCAAGTAAATTGGCTATTGGAGCCATTAGGAAATGCAGTAGCTGACAGTGTGCATATGACTAGAACTAATCTCTAAACTTTCCTGACAGGTTCCAATTCAGCATCACAAGTGCCAAAGATCCTTTGGGAATTCATCCACCGTTGACACAGATTCTGAAAGCTCATCAGTGACCACTTCAATCAGCTGAATGTTAAGGTGATGTGACATATGCATCAGGTATTTCCTAGTCACAAACCCAGAATGATACTGGGTGCAGATGTCAGCCAGATCTACAAATTCATTTTCCCATATGGAACAGAATTGGATTGGACTGTCAAGCAATGCATAGTCATAGTTCACCCTGGGTAAAGGATGGATTCTTTGTACAAGGTACTAGAGCTGCTGTTTGCAATCATGAAGGGATTTTTTCATAGACAGAGAAGGCCAAAGAAAAATCTTCAGCCAGCACATAGAATTTCCTTTATATATGGCCTATCTAGTCTAGTAAACTTAAATCTTGAGTTATAGAAACATAAAGACGTAATAAATAGGAGGCAGGAGCAGGAAAAGGCCCTTCTGCCCTTTGAGCCTGCTCCACCACCCAATCTGATTATGGCCATTCATCTAACTGTTCCTGCTTTTCACCCATAGCAGTTGATCCATTTAGTCCCAAGTATTACATCCAACTCTTTCTTGAAATCACATTATTTTGGTTTCGACTACTTTCTGTAACATAGAATTCCACAGGCTGGCCACTCTCTGGCTGAAGGAATGTCTCTTCATCTCAGTCCAAAATGATCTATTCTTAGACTGTATCTTTAGACAGTGACCTATGTTTCTGGACTTCCCTACCCTTGGGGACATCCGTCTTGCACCTATGTGGTCCTGTTAAAACTTTAGCATTTTCTTTGAGATCCCCCCTCATTCTTCTTAACTCCAGTGAATATGATTCTAACTGATTCAACTTCTCCTCATAGATTAGCCCTACTATCCCAGGAATCAATATGGTAAACCTTCTCTGCACTTCCTCTAAAGCAAGAATGTCCTTCTCAGATAAGGAGACCAAAACAGCACACAATACTTGAGGTGTGGCCTCATCAATGTCCTATATAATTGTAGCAGTACTTGAATCCTCTTGCTTTGAAGCCAGTATTCCTTTGTCTTCTTGACCACCTGTGATACCTGCATGCTTGCCTTCAGCAACTAGCGTATTGCTGAAGAAAGACATATTTTGTTGAATCTTCTTTTCTCTTGCAATCATGAGGACAATTCACAAGAATACCGATTCAAGGGGGGAAAGTATTATTTATAGTATATGAGAAGAAACTACTGACTGGATGGCAAACAGACTCTGATTGGTTGGTTAGAAGAGTTAGATTGGCCAGTGGAGAGTGTGCTAGTTGAGAATGATGCTACATTTGCACCTCTGGCTGTCAGAAAGACGGCATGCTGTATTTACCAATACTGTCAATCTTTTTGGAGAACCGTGGGCCCCACAAGGGCTGTAGTGGCTTATCTCTCCTTCCAACTCCATTTCAAATTATTCCCCACCCTCCCTCTGTACTTCACCCTCCCCTCTGGTGGACTGCATTGCCAGGCATTCTATGTAATTTGGCTATATTGGAAACACAGGGGATTATTGGCAGCGGTTAACTGATGAAAAGCACCACAGGTGATTTGGCGGTGGAGAAAAGCAGCTCGGTTCTATGTGATAGTACTTCTGGATGTAATATATAAAAAATATATAGTTAAATGACTCTTGTCTCATACAATATAATTGTTGTTTTCCCTTTCACTTTAGCATTTGTTTTTGTGAATTGGCCTGATGAAAGCAAGGTGAAATGTTTTAGCAAAATGTATCATTTTCAGCATTAGTCAAGTTCTGTACTTTGAAACAACTCTTATAAATTTAAATTTCTCCTTATAATTTGTGTTTTGAATGACACAGCAATCAGATAACTGGTAGCTGAACTGGGTGAACAACAGTTTCCCGTAGAACTCAGCCAGAAATTCAATGATATGAAGAATTTGAGACTGATGTTTCATTAAGCTTTTAGACTGCTTATGAAGTAGGTTTTTTTGACTGTTCATGAGGAGTCAGTAACACTATACCTCAGGAGTCAGACCAATAAGAAAGCAAGATGGTAGATAGTCAGCAGCTATTATCTACAGAGATAATGGGAACTGCAGATGCTGGAGAATCCGAGATAACAAAGTGTGAAGCTGGATGAACACAACAGGCCAAGCAGCATCTTAGGAGCACAAAAGCTGACAGGATTCCTCTGACAGATCCATCATTTCAGCCCATTCCTGCCTGACTGAACTTACTTTTCCTTCATATCCTATCTCAGTTTCTCCCTTTACCCTTGTTCAGTTGCTTCCCACTTACATTTGAAATCCTCCTGATACTTTACATTGGTTCAACAATTTCCAGATTTCTGACCTTAGCCATCTCCACTTCACTGTGAATGTATATTC
The DNA here is from genome assembly GCF_030684315.1 of Stegostoma tigrinum. Lineage (NCBI taxonomy): Eukaryota > Metazoa > Chordata > Chondrichthyes > Orectolobiformes > Stegostomatidae > Stegostoma > Stegostoma tigrinum. The sequence continues at coordinate 5,005,150 of NC_081373.1, forward strand.
CCTTTATTCGTCTCCCTCCCATCAAGCTTTGTTTCTTTCCCTGACGGAAGCCATGGACAGCCTCCATTCACAGCACCTCCTTCACCTGACTGAGCTCAGTCTCGCTTTGAACAACTTTTCCTTGAACTCGTCTCACCTCCCCAATCACAGGAGTAGCCATGGGTACCCTATGGATTCCAGCTTTGCCTGTCACTTTCTTGGGCACGTGGAACAATCTGGTTCTGAACCTGCTTGGGCTCCCACCCGTAACTCTTTCTCTGATACTGTGAAGCTGGTTCCTGCTGTCATCCAGAACTGGAAAAGCTTGTAAATCTTGCATCTAATTTCCATCCTTCTCTCATTTCCACCTGGGTCGTCTCTGACTCGACTCTTCCCTTCCCGATATCAAAGTTTCCTTCGCTGGGTGCAGGCTACCTGCTACAAACCCACCAAGTCCCGCAGAAATACATCCTCACACATTGGAAACCTTGCAGGAAATGTTCTATTTCCCCAAGTTCTCTGTCTGTGCTATGGCTGCAACACTAGCATCGACCTGACAATATGGAAACTTACCCAGGTATGTCCAGTACAAAAAAATGCAAGAAAAATCCAAACCAGTCAATTACCATACCATCAGTCTACTCCTGATCATCAGAAAAGTGATGGAAGATGTCATCAACAGTATTATCACACAGCACCTGCCCAGTTTGAATTCTGCCAGGGCCACTCAGCTCCTCATCTCATTACAGCCCTGGCTCAAAAATGGACAAAGGATGTGAATTCTAAAGTTGAGGTGAGAGTGACAGCCCTTGACTTCGAACCACATTAGACTAAGTGTGGCATCAAGGACCTCAAGCAAAACTGGGATCATTGGGAATCAGGGTCAAAGCTGTCCAGTGGTTGGAGTCATATGTGGCACATCAGAAGGTGGTTGGTTGAGGCCAGTCACCTCAGTTCCCAGGATATCTCTGCAGGAGTTCCTCAGGGTAGTGTCTTAGGTCCAACCATCTTCAGCTGTTTCATCAATGACTTTCCCTCCATCGTAATGTCAGATGTGGGGATGGTCACCAATCATTGCACAATATTCAGCATCATTCAAGACTCCTTAGATACTTAATCAGTCCATCTGCAAATGCAGCAAGACCTGGACCAATCCAAGCTATGGCTGAAAAGTGGCAATTAACATGTACACTCCACAAATGCTCAGCAAAGACTATTTGATTCAACGTCTGAGGGATCTTGGATGATGCTGAACAATGTGCAATTACCATCTCCAAGAAGAGACAATGTAGCCACCAGCCTTTGATATTCAATGGCACTATCAGCATTAAGCCCCACACAGACTGTTCTAATAAGGCCACTCTCCACTTCCAATATGTTCTGCTTTTCCCTCATTCGATAATTCCCCTGTCACACGACCAAAACCCCCAAGGCTGAACATGCCACACCATCTCTCTCACCTCTGCAGTCACCGCTTACTTTCCCTCCCAGAACAATGGTAGGGTGATATTTGCCTTCAGCTTCCACCAGCCTGCACTCCTCCATCTCCACTATCTCCATCAGATAGCATCACCAAACACAGCCACCTTAACCAGTGTAATCGACAGACTGTTCCCTCAAGCACACTCTTCCATCATGTCTAACACTTCTTCACTCCTCCACAGTACCTTCTCATGCAAAACCTCCTCATTTACCTTCTCTGTCCAAGGCCCTTCCAGAAGAAGCAATGTTTCACTTGTATTTCTTTCTGTTTACTCTGCTGCATTCGCTATGCACAATGCAGTTTCCTTTGCATTGGTGTGACCAAGTGCAGACTGGGTGACCACTTCCAGAACACCTCTGCTCTGTCCATTCAAATGACCCTGACCTCCCAGTGGCTTGCCATTTCAATAAATTACCTTGCTCCCATACTAACATTTCTCTCCTTAGCCTGCTACAGTTCCAATAAAGCTCAACACAAACTGAAGGAACACCTCTTGTCATTTGGGTACTTTAATGCTTTGAGGACTCGATGCCGAGTCCCACAACTTCACAGGGTGACCTCTGTCCTCTATTTCCTTACATCCCGATGCTCCCTGGCCATGTCTTATTTGTGCCTTGTGGATTTTCCCATTTCTCCTTTTCACACTTCCATTAACATCCATTTTACATCTCCAACATACCTTTACCACATTTATCATTACCTATATCTTTTGCTCTGGGCACCTTCGCAAACTGCTCTATTTGGTCCTCTACCATCTCTGTCAACAGCATAAAAACACAATTTTCCAGCTCCTTTCGATGTGAAGAAAGGTCGTACTGGAGTCAAAACTTTAACTGTTTCTCTCTCTACAGATGCCACCAGACCTACTGAAGTCATTATTTTTTACTTGCAAAGTTCTTTCATGAACTCTGCTCAATCCTGACTACAGTGTTTGGCAATAAATGAAAAATGCTTGCTAGATATGGCCATACGCCTCAAAAAAAGGTGTCAGCAATATGTTCCAATAATCCCATCGACAGCTTTATAGTACAATTTTCATTCAAATCACTGTGCGATTTAAATTTTCCAATCTCAGGAAGAATTAACTACTTATCTTGAGCAACGATTCCTCATCTCCATTTCCATTTATCATTTTGACTACCTGTGTGGTCTGATGGGAAATGTAATACCACAGAGAACGCAGAAAAGTGCATTACTTTCCCATGGAAAGGAATACCTGCAGACGATAAATCTTACCTTGCTTTAGAGTCATTGAGGTCCACACCCATCGTGTCCATCTGATCAAGAACAACCAACTAACTATTCTAATTCCATTCATCACCAACCCCGTAGATCTGTGGTCATAACATTGAATAGAATGCAAAAGAAAAGAGAAATACGACTATTCAAAGCAGCTGAAAATAGCATAGAGCACATGATGGCATGAAATAAGTATCATCCAATTAACTCTACTAATCTCATTAAAAATAACTTGACATAAAAATAAATCTGTATCATTCCATAAAAGCCACTCTTACATTAAATAATAAAAGCAATTTCACTTGATTTAAGCAAAAAACATGTCCTTTTCTGGCATTTTACAGCAACTGAACCAAATAGATTTCTTGATTTGGAAGAGCTGACTGCGTTTAGCTTTAACATCAGCAGTGAATCTGCTTAATATGGGTGAGTTATTACTCAGGCTGATCATGTTTAGTGTACTGTTGGAAAGCTGAGGTCAACATTGATCAAATGTATTCATTAATTACGAAGTAAAAACATGCAGTACATTTACATCCATCTGAAAACATGATTTTCCCATCCAGAAACAGTGAAAGAGGCCATTTAGTCCTTCAGTCATTTCTGCCAGTCAATATAATTATGATTCATGGCACCAGAGAATGGCTTTTGCACAGAAGGAGACCATGCAACTGATCATGTGCATGCCGACTCTCTGCAAGCACAATTCAGCTTATATCACTCCCCTGCTTGTTGCTCATAGCCATGAAAATCTTTTCTCTGCAGATAATTATCCAGTTCCCTTATGGAAGCCACATTTGAATCTGCCTATATCAGAACATCAGTCAGTGCAGGCCAGATCCCAATCATTTACTGTATTTAAAAAGAAAATCCCCCTCATATCATTTCTGATTCTTTCAGAAATCACCTTAAAAAGCACTTTTTGCTTTTCGATCCTTCTACTATTGGGAAGAGTTTATCCAAATCCACTCTGACCAGAAACCTCATGATTTCAAATAATTCTATCACATCTCCGCTCAACCTTCACTTCTCAATGGAGAACAATCCCAGCTTTTCCAAGCTATCGTCATAGCCCCAAGTCCTCAGTTGCCTAGACAAATCTCTTGAAACCTTTTTACACTCTCTTGGGTGGCACAGTGGTTATTGCCTCATGATGCTAGGGACCTGGGTTCCATTCCACCTTTGGCAGGCCTTGACAAAATGTTTATGAAGTAACTCCACTAGGCCTTTGTCCCAATACTAAGTCATCCTTTAATCATCCTTGACTATAGTGCTGCATCATACTGTCTCACGCACCAGAGTGTTACCATGCCTGACAGCCAGGGCTCCCTGATTGGACGAGACTAACAGCCCCAATCAGGAAATCCATATTCTGTGAGGGCCAGAGATATTACAAACTGCAGATGCTGGAGAATCTGAGATAACAAGGTGTAGAGCTGAATGAACACAGCAGGCCAAGCAGCATCAGAGGAGCAAGAAAGCTGACGTTTCAGGCCCTGAAAATCTGCAAAAGGGTCTGGGCCCAAGACGTCAGCCTTCCTGCTCCTCTGATGCTGCTTGGCCTGCTGTGTTCATCCAGCTCTATATTCTGTGAGGTCCAGCTGGCTAACTTCATTACCATCACTTCAATTTGAAGGGAAAGAGGCTGTCATGTTAGACCAAAAGAGAGAATTCTCTCCTTCCGCTTTCAGTCATCAGAGTCAGTGATGGAATACAGTCACAGTTGCACTCAAGAACCTTAGCATCCATCCAGGAAAGAGTAGTTAGGTGAGATGGAAGGTGGTCACCATCATTTGTGCCCAAGGCTGAAAATGCACAATATGTAAAGGATGCAATCTATTAACTCAACTGGGTTTGTTGCACCTCACTCTCCTGTTATCTCTACACTGAATAAGAACAAGAGCAGCAACATAATGAGAACACCATCATTTGCAAATTCCTCTCCAAGAGGCACACCAACCCAGCTAGGACCTATATTGTATCAGAGATAATAGGAACTACAGATGCTGGAGAATCTGAGATAACAAGGTGCAGTGGCGGATGAACACAGCAGGCCAAGCAGCATCAGAAGAGCAGGAAAGCTGACGTTTTGGGCCTAGGAAATCTGAAAAAGGGTCTCGGCCCAAGATGTCAGCCTTCCTGCTTTTCTGATGCTGCTTGGCCTGCTGTGTTCATCCAGCTCTACACCTTGTTACCGAGGACCTATATTGTCACTGGATAATAGCTTTGCTATTCCCTGCCCAGCATCATTGGGAGAACATAATGAGCACACAGTTGGAATATAAAAAAGGATGCAGCATTGCTTGCAAGTTTGCTGGGATATCAACCCATTTAAAAAGCATGATGTAAAGAGGGGCAGTTTTCCCCTTCCTAAAGCGAAAGAAGCTAACTCAGTGTGTCTTCGAGAAAGATTTAATCAATGCAGGAATTTATGGGGAGTTTTCGAGGCTCTCGCTCCAGAACAGATTCAAGTGTGCTGAGCAGTGTAAGAAAAAGTGTTGAGCTAACATAAAAACAAAGTATATTATAAAGCAATTAAAAAATTTCAGGGATAAAAGGGCAAAATTAATAAAGAATACATCATGCAGCTCATTAATTCAAAACTCAACACACTGTGGCATATATGTTCTGAGAGACAAAGGGAGAGAGAAAAACCTTCAAAAATATAAATGCTATCATTGGAAATTCAATAAACATTACAGCAGCTTTTAAAAGAAAAACCTAAAAACTGGTAATTTACTATAATTAATAAGATTATAAATCATAACATCATCAGTTGTCCTATCAACAGCATCTGTGTTTGTGGAGGGTGATGAATTTGCTTCAGGTGGAGATACAGTGATTACAGGTGATTACTTATACTGCAAGCTTCAAATGCATTCATGCCTTCATTCAACTGCATTGGAAATAATACATTCTGCCCTCAGGTATAACTCATTTCTGTGATTGAACGAATTAATTTTCCCAACACATGGTGCTAATTATTCTAACAACACAGTGACAAATATAGTTCTGCTCTCAAACACTGAACAAGAGATAGTGTTTACTGACCTGATGGTACAAACTGTGAATCATAATTCCTCTACTCCTTCTGACTGATCGTTTTATAACTTTGACCTTATTATAGCAGGTCAATGTCCAGCTTTAAATTGTGTGATGAAGTGACAGCTATTATATGTTTATTCATTGTAGAGTAACACACAAAGTAAGACATGTTACAAGATGTTAATGTTTCCTATTATTTGTGCAGCTTTCAAAGAAACTGCTAATTATCTTATTCCAAGTAATTTAGATTCACATTTTCAATATTCCTAACATAAAACTGTCTCAGTGAAATCACTATTCAAGTATTCAAGAAAGATAATTTGCACAATAACAAAATGTAACCTCAATGTAATTAAAAACTGTAATAGAGGCTATCTTATTAAAAGGAATTCTTTGACGTTGAGTTGTAACCTAGTGCAGTTTTATTGCTCCAAGTGAATATAGGGGTGGGATCCTGCTCCTAAGAGGTATAAGGAATGGCAAATAACCAGACAGCTTACTGGCAAGACATGTGCCCTCTTCCTGCCACATCTGCAACCAGGTTCTGTGTATAGGTGACGTTTTCCAACGCACTGTTAATTAATCACTAAGGGTCTTTAATTGGCAGTCAGTTGGATCTTGCAATCTTTGGCTGAGCTTGGAGTGGGGAAGAGTCCGGGTTGGGGACAGTTGGGCTGTCAACGTGTGGCCAGCTCTGAGAGTATGAAGTCTGATCAGGGAGAACTGAATTTTAAACCAGTTTAAAAGGCACTGGAATGTATGCTTTTGGTCAATATGCTTGAACAACATGGTCAACAAAATACTGATAACATTAAAAATGACTGAACCAAAGAAGGATGAGGCGCTTAAAGCAAACTCAATTGTAGAGTTTCCATTTATTTTTGCTTGTCACATTTGCATGGTCCAGACAAAAGCAGCCAAAACAGTTCAACATATCATGTGATTATAATTAATGATTTGCTAAATCTTCTGTTTTGTTCTCGTTACCTTTAGCATGTGTTAGACAATGGACTTTAGTCCTCTTGTCCTGACTATGAATAATAGTCCATAATCTTTTCTGAATGATGAATTTTAATTCCACCAAGTATTTTATAAAAGAGGACCACTGCAGCCAAAATGACTGTGCATGTAATTTCAGTGTCTGCCCGAAGAAGAGGTCCTGGAATTTCACACCCGATGAGTTGTCAAGAAAGTTTCAAATTGATAGATTTAAAATGGAGAAATGCACTACAAATTGAGCTGTAATCCCTAGTGAGTAGCATGCGGGTGGCCATGATAGCAAAGTAAACTAGCAGTCTGGGTGAGAGATATTTTCGTTTCTCCCTTTTCACGAACATATAGAGACAAGGGTTAAAAGCAAGATTCAACCCTGGTCTGTGTGCGCCAGTGGCCTGATGCCTGGTTGTGCAAGGAAGGTCACAGCTTTTAGAACAGCCAGAAATCACAGTTAAAACTACATAAATATTTTTGGAATGAAAACTCTGAAGTGAAAGTTGAACAATAACTTTGGCACAGGAAATGTACCACGTAACATTTTGGAAGTCAAAAGTAAATTTTGGAACTGTGTTGCGCTTTGCTTATTGTTTTCAAAAAGTCAAGTGACTTTTGCAAAAGTAGAGCTGTTTATTCAGAAATAAGATGACTTTGTTACTCTTGTTTGACAAACTGGTAGGAGGAGCTTCACCTGAAGGTTGTCTCATAACAGCTTATACATGTCTCGGCCAGAACCGTCAGCTTTCCTGCTCCTCTGATGCTGCTAGGTCTGCAGTGTTCATCCAGCTCTACACCTTGTTATCACAGCTTTTAGGCTCAGTTTCTGTTCACCACAGACTGGTGAATGCTGACTATCACAAAAGACCTGAAATAAAAATGCCTTCAGCAAAGATGGCTCTCTGTGTGTGTGTGTGTGTGTGTGTGTGTGTGTCTCTCCCCCCCCCCCCCCCACCCCCCACCCCGCCACCTACAAAAAAGGAATGTCTTTATATTTCTGCCGACACTTGTAAGGAAGTAGAGCTCTTTCTCTGAGTAGAAGATAAAGCTCAAAGACTCTGAAAAATAAAGGTTAAGCTATAGAACAGTACTGAATTACTTATTTTACCACTTGCTAAAGTCTATTTTTGATAATAAACAAGCATTTGTGATTACTAATGAATGTGATGGGACTCTTTTATCATTCCTACATAATAGAAAAATTAAAGTAGAACATAGAACATAGAAAAGTACAGCACAGTACAGGCCCTTCGGCCCATGATGTTGTGCCGTGGAATAATCCTAATCCAAAAATAAAATAACCGAACCTACATTCCCCTCAATTCACTGCTGTCCATGTGCATGTCCAGCAGTCGCTTAAATGTCACTAATGACTCCGCTTCCACGACTACCACTGGCAAAGTATTCCATGTGCTCACAACTCTCTGGGTGAAAAATGTAACCCCTTGGTGATTCAGTTAGACAATTGTATTGTTGGGACATCTTGAAAAGTGGAAGAAGTTGATGATCAATACAGAATTCTTTTGTCAGAACATAGAACACTACAGCGCAGTACAGGCCCTTCGGCCCTCGATGCTGCGCCAACCTATGAAGCCAATCTGAAGCCCATCTACCTACACTATTCCATTATCATCCATATGTTTATCCAATGACCATTTAAATGCCTTTAAACTTGGTGAGTCAGAGTCATGACAACATCCCTGTATTGTGGGTGAAAAAGGGAAGTTGCACATTCTCACTCCGAGTGCTGCCACAGAGTAAACAGGACAAAAGAATTTCAATCAACCTGCGAAGTCAAAAATCTCAAAGTTAACTTTTCAACATCACTGCTAACCACCACAGTAACAGCAATAACATTCTTCCCCCATCTACTCTTCATGAACACCTCACACACTAACCACTTAACTTCCATCAACTCCCATTTATTTTGGGTTCATTCCTTGTTCCTAATCTATGTACATATATGTATTATTATTTCTTCTCACATTTAGTAACTAATGAAGTCACTCTATTTGTTAAATTAAGACAGCTTGGTTAAAATTAGCTTCTTTTAAAATAATATTCACGGGGAGAAGAACTTTTTTCAATTACCCTTGCCGCCACCGATGGATGAGTTAAGCGAATAGAGAGGAAAAGTAGTTCATCCCTCCCCAGGTGGCAGATGGACAATTTGGAAATTCCCATCTGGAACTGTAATAATGTGGACAATCTCTGCCAGGGTGTTGTCAGTGATGACACAGTATGGAGCTGGAGGAACACAGCAAGCCAGGTAGCATCAGACTAGCAGGAAGAAGGGTCCTGAACCGAAAGGTCAGCTTTCCTGCTCCTCTGATGCTACCTGGCCTGCTGTGTTCCTCCAGCTCCACACTGAGTTATCTCTGACTCCAGCATCGGCAGTTCTTACCATCTCAGGGTCTTGTCATAATGTTCTTAATAAATAATAACAAGTAATACATCCATTTTGATCAGGAATTCATTGAGCTCCTCTTCAATCTCAGGATTGGGCCACTTTATTTAATGCTAATAACACATCTAATGCAATGGATCATTAAGAAGGAAGGCTGTTTGACCGTTCTCAGCAAAACTACCTTGTGAAAACCGTCATAATCTCCTCTTACACAGGACCATACATTGCTGCAGTCAGCAGCTTACACGGAGAGCCAGCAGCCATCCCACCCAGTCAGCAAGCCAACGTTTGTTCGACACTTTCTTACCTAAAGGGATCTTGAATAATTTGAATTTGGAAGCCTTGATCCTTTCATTTACTCATGCAGAGCTGAGTTTGAGGGAACATGTATATTCTGCACTTTCTCAGTTTAGCATTTGTCTCTAGATAGGTAGATCAATGTACATTATTCAAATACGGAAATATAATCAGAAGAGTGGAGTAACAGTCAAATAGTTTACTACATTTGAATGCCTGATTATAAAATGATCTACTTTAACAACAGTAAGACCTTGCAATTGTACAGTCAATCAGGTAGAAAAACATCACAAAGCAACATAATAAGGAAACAGATTTAGAACAAGAACAGTTTCAATAATAAGATAAGCACAACCAGATCCAACATGTAAACATGTTGTTAATGATATTTTCTGGTACAACTTTTAGCTTCAAGTTTCTCTGTCACCATTTTCTATACATTACGTCTAAACACCGAGAATGGGGAGGCGATGGCCTAGTGGTATTATTGCTGGACTGTTCATCCAGAGACTCAGATAATGTTCTGGGGACCTGGGTTCAAATCCTGCTACAGCAGATGGTGGAATTTGAGTTTGATTACCTATCTGTAATTAAGAATTTAATGATGCTAATGAATTCATTATCGATTGTCAGGGAAAAGCCCATCTGGTTCACTAATGTCCTTTAGGGAAGGAATCTGCCATCTTTACCTGGTCTAGTCTACATGCAACTCCAGACCCACAGCAATGTGGTTGACTCTGAACTGCCCAGCAATTAGGAATGGGCAATAAATGCTGCCTAGTCAGTGATGCCCTCATCCCGTTAAGGATTAAAAGACAGAATATATCACAAACGGCAGATGGTTAAGTTAAATAATCAATGAATAAAACTCCTGATATTGCATCTCAAAAGAGAACTAGCTCTGCGATACAAAAACAGAAATTGCTGGCAAAATTCAGCAGGTCTGACAACATTCGTGGGGAGTAGGTAGAGTTAATATTTCGAGTCCAGTGACTCTTCTTCAGAACCTTGATAGCTCTGCAATACTATCATCAAGATACAGATGCACAGGTAGGAAATGAATATAAATGATGTCAGACCAAAGCTGATACGACAAGATCACCGCAATTGGAAGGATTTCTACCTTTACCTTTAGTTTTCGGAATTCTGAGAGTAACTGCTACATTTCTGCTGTGTTACATTCACCTTTCAGCCAAGGAAAAAGCAAAGGATAACTATGATCGCGCTCCCAAAAATCTGTGAACTGTGTCAAAAACAACATCTTAAATTACAACTTTGTGGACGTTTTGGCATATGAGCCTGGATCCTGGCTGACCCTCAGCCACTGTATCTTACACTCTCTGTGGTCCCACTCATATCACTACTCCCAACATCTGCAGCAAACAAAAAAAAACATACTTTTCTGCTTTTCCTTCAAATCCAGTTAGTAAAAGATAAAGGTAGAGTTGCTATGGATTGAGAGAGACGACCAGCCATGGTTTAACCTGCGGGTCACCATGCTTCAAATAAGAGGCAAGGTTGAACAAGTAGAACCTTCACAGTGACCTCAGCTGGTACAGATACTGAACCCAGGCTGTTGGCATCACTCTACATCACAAACCACTTGTCTAGCCATCTGAGATAACCAACTTCTCTGCATAGTAATGGGATACACTGGGGCTACCCTTACTGTTTAATCTGTAACGGAGCCACTCAACCCAGCAAATTGTAACTTAAATGGCAGATTGAGAAAAACATATTTTGCATTAAAGATAATACTCTCTGGTGTGTGCTTTTACAGCAATAGAATTGCAATTATCAAATGGAATCTCATTCTGTCTGTGAAAATCCTGGAATGCTGGGTAGTAAATCAGAATTGAAACTTACTCACTCATTGTAAAACAGACTTTTGAATAGGCTCAGATTCACGACCATTGCTTTAAAGCCATTGCTTGTCATTTGAATTGTCAGCCTCTTTTGAAGCGATTCATTTGCTTTGGTGAGCTCTCAAGGCCAGTGCTTCCCAAATATTGTCCCCAGTGGGATCCCAATTCAGAGCTCCCCTCCTAGGGACAGTGCAGGAAGGGAACCTACAAAAAGGTGAGTGCGAGGGATTCAGCATTGTTGCTTTGTGCATGAACCCAGAATTTCAGCTTCCGCTCTGAGGAGCTGCGGGTTAGCTTCAACATACTTTAGGTCAGTGACAACAGGGAGCAAATAGGCAGAGCTTTTGCACCTGAACACTGTCCAATTGCCCCATTTAAAAGTGTGTCATTGGTGAGGTGAAGCCTTGGCTCTGGCTACATTAACACTGGCCCAGCAAGGGCTGAAAAATCCAGTCTTCAGTGTAGAGGCATTCCAATAGTCACATGGCAGATCAGATGATGTTGTTACCAGTGCAGCATGTGGGAGTGTCTGGATACCAGTTTGGTCCAGGGCAAACAAGCTATGCAGTTTGAGCAGCTTTAGCTTGGAGCTTTTCAGCTGGTGGTTGAACTACAGGCACAGCAACATACCAGGAGGAGGTACAGTTACCTGGATTATTTGTAGCAGGATACTTTGTCCTGGATAGTCCCTTATCAGTGTTGGAGCTACACCTATGTGGCAAGTGGGGAAAAAAGGAATGTTCTATTACATTCCTAGCTTGTGTATTCCTGGCTACTGCCAGACACTTTCAAGACCATTCAGGAATGTCAATCCTGCTGTTGACCAGAAACCTATTGTGTGTGTGTGTGTGTGCGCGCGGGGGGGGGGGTCTATAAATTGGGCTGGGTTAGCACCTCCCTTCTGCAAATGCAACACATGCATGAAGTGGCTGCATCATTTAAGGACACAGTTGTGACCACAAGACAAAGAAGTCAAAAGGGAAGAATTTGCAAAAAGAAACTAAATGCAAGCACAGACAGCATTGAGAGAAATAGTATTTAAATTAAAAGACCTAATTTTAACCTGGGCAGTGAGTGCAGGATGCAAGAGTTGAGGTGAGCAAATAGTGTGCATGACAATAGCACCTGAGCCATTTTTTCCCCATCATCTCAATCTTAATTAACCAAATGCCCAATTTCACCTGGACCTAATGGGAATAATGAGGAAAACCAATATCCAGGAGTGGGATTTTAACTGAAATCTGAAGTAACAGTTGCTGATGATAATTATTCATTAATTGTGTTTAATTACATGCAGATGGTGAGCATTTGCAGTGTCGCCAAACACAAGCTTGTAGATGACATAAAAAGTGGAGGAGTAGTGGACAGCATAGGTTACCTTAGAGAATAATGGGACCTTAATCAGATGGACCAATGGGCTGAGGAGTGACAGGTGGTGCTTAATTTAGCTGAATGTAAAGTGCTGTGTTTTGGAAAGGCAAATCAGGACAGGACTTATGCACTTAATGGTAAGGTCCTGGGGAGTGTTGCTGGACAAAGAGACTTTGGAGTACGTGCTCATAATTCCTTGAAAATGGAGTTGTAGGTAGACAGGATAGTGAAGGTGGTATTTGGTATGATGGCCTTCATTGTTCAGTTCATTGAACATAGGAGTTGGCTGGTTATGTTGCAACTGTACAGGACATTGGTTAGGTGACTTTTGGAATGTTGCATTCAGTTCTCGTTTCCTTGCTGTAGGAAAGATGTTCTGAAATTGCAAAGACAGGACGCTTGGAAATTTCCAGACAAACCTGAAATTTCCAAATGCAACTCATGAAATGAGTGTAAGCTGCTAGTCTGTAAATAAGACAAGGGAATTCTGTGCTCTATCACCATTCATTCAACAGGATCCCCATTCAAATGTAAGAAAAAGGCTTTTATCATAATCATAACACTTTTCACACCTTGAGCACTATCCCTTTTTTCTGGCAAAATAAATGTCACACTCGTTGAAAGTTTTCAAAAACAATCCTGATACAGTGATTGTTGGTGGTAGTAGAAAAAAATGGGAATACTACCCCTTCATCAACCATTGATGTGAGTCAATTGAAAATTTAAGGTCTAGATAGATGGTTCTTAGTGCTGGATGTTAAAGAATATGGCAACTGGGCTGACAGGTGGGGCTCAAGTACAGATTAATGATGATCTAATCAAATGGCTCAGGCTGTTGTAGATAACCAGAAATCCTGACTGCAGACCGCTGTTCAGTCATTGAGTCTATTTAAGATGAAAAACAACAGATTTCTGGATGCTTAGAGAATCAAGGGATATCAGGATCAAAAGAAAAGCAAAGCTGAGGTCCAAGAATATCTGTTATTACTAAATAGTTTTGCAGTCATGCATGTTACCCCACTCCCAAAACTGTGCTAGTGTTACCTTGTCCTCCCCTTCTGTCCCATGCTCCCCTGTTCTTGCTATTGTGTTACACCACATGGTTAGTGTGTCAAAATATTTTTACTACAAATTCTTAAAACACTATCATTGCATCATAGCATGAAACACAAGGGTATAAAGATCATGCGCTCCATCTTGCCTGGGATCACTTGAAACATGGCATACTATTAGAACAATGTTCATCTGTTGTAATGTGCACTATTAGCCCAGACACACGTGTGAGGAATGTAATGTTTGTGTATAATAATTACCATAATATCCAGGCCCACTTCCTTGTATTGCAAGACCTAGCGTAAATATTACTGCATCACATCAATCATCTTTTGGAGGCAAAATCCTATCAGTTGTACTTGGTTCAAAGGGCTGAATAGTCTCATCCTGTTCCTATGATCTGGTACAATGTATATGGTTGATAATTTTGAACTGATCACAAACAATCTGCAATGAATTGCACAAAGTTACAGGACAAAATTACATTTGATCTCCAGGTCTGCAAGTAGAGTTGGAAATTCTTCCGTAACTATCATTCGCCCCACCAGCCAAACATAAAGCTGGTGCCTTCTTCTCAAATTCACTCCAAAGCAATGAGCTGCCTTCCCTGTTTTATTTGCATTCTGGGCTCGATTTTTCATTTAACTTCCACAGAGTTCCTTTGAGCTGTTATTCTGATCCTTTCTCCCCAAAATGCAATCTGCCATTTCAGCAAATTAGACTTTACCATATAAAAACCTCATGCATTTCATCAACCTGGCATTCACACACAGCTCTATTGATTTTAGCATCCGTAATTCCGACAATGAGCTACCAAACTGACAAAGTTTCCCACTCACAAGTCTGAATGTAATGAATGATTGGCGTGAGTGAATAAATCCTTTGGTAGAATCAAGTTTTATTAATAAAAATCTGTTGCAGTGATTGAGAAAAGAACACAAAACCCATTAGTGATTTTCCTGTAGGTGAAAAACAACAGTACTACTCGAGACATGCCTCTTGAGAAGCACTTTCATCCTTTAAATAATGTCCTCCCTTATTCAGTTTCCAAACAGAGTGCTGGAACATGAATCAAGGATAAGGCAACTAATAGGTTTGATACTCCTCGAGCATCCAGCGTGCGTGTGTGCGTTTGTGTATGTGTGTGTGTGAGTGAGCATGTGTCTGTCTCTGTGTTAGCATGAGTGTGAGCGAGGGAGTGTGTCTGAGATAATGGGAACTGCAGATGCTGGAGAATCCAAGATAATAAAATGTGAGGCTGGATGAACACAGCAGGCCAAGCAGCATCTCAGGAGCACAAAAGCTGACACTTCGGGCCTAGACCCTTCATCAGAGAGTGTCTGTCTCTGTTAGCGTGAGTGTGAGTGTGCGTGTGTGAGGGTGTGTGTCTGTCTATGTGTGAGCATGAGTATGAGAGTGGTGTGGGTGCGTATGTGTGTGTGTGTGTATGTGTGAGGGTCTGTGTGCATGTGGGGTGATGGTATTTTTGTGAGTTTGTGTGGGGATGATGGTATTGGTGAGTGTTTGGGGGTAATGGCATTGGTGATGAATTCCCTCCTGGCCAATGTAAGGCCTGAAGTTGATCGAGTATCCAAACACAGGTGAGTGAAAAGTGCCGGAGGGAGTGGAGGGGACAGTGAAGGATGCAATCGGCAATGGCAAGGGGATGGTTCTCAGCAGACCCTCCTCCTGGATGCCAAGCCCCTTGATCAGGTACTGGGTGCCAGAATTTGTTTGTTGTGCCCTCACATGGCAAGCTTCCCTTCCCACTGCTGACTTATACCAGTGACAGTATGACAGTGGCCAGACCCCACCCATTATAACTGTAGTGTCGATGTATCCTCACTACCCATCTCCCCAAATTCAATGCCTACATAGCCATGGGGGAGAGCACAAAGTGTTGCTATTATTTCCATCTGTTTCTAGTACACATTGTGCAGAAGAAACCATGATAACCATGTAGCTGTGGGCTTACCCATGTTGCAACTGGTCCTCTGTAGCTCATCCTGTGATCCAAATGAAAGCACTCAGAACACTGACAATTCAAAGGAAGGGACAAGGACGTGTTACTGCACTTCAGCAGGAACCTTCAATCAAAAAGTCAAACATGTTGAATGAGATTGGGAAGGTGGGAGGCAATCTTCTGTAAATGTACACTGAATTTCTCAAAGTTTAAATCATGAAAAATTCACAGGCATGCACCTTGTCTTTTGACTCAATACATTACAGCTCTCTCGACTCAATACTGCATTCAAAATGTTAGATCCCAATTCAGACTCCAAGGTACTTTTTCTTTTGTTTATATCATTTCCTTTATCCGTTCACTTTGCATTCAGATGGCCTCTATCCAACCAGTCACAACCTTCCTGGGCACATCTATATGTATACTTGACCAGTTGTCATGAATCCTTTAGTCATTTAGACTCTCCTGACACCACTCTCTCAGTTCCATTTCATTCTCACTCTTCAATTCCCATTTTTACATCCTCAAATACTCAAAAACACTTCGCCCTTTCCTTGGTTCTGACAAAGGTTCATGTAATCTGAAATGTTAACTCTGTTTCTCTCCAGATATGCGGCCTTATCTGCTGAGTATTTTCAGCATTTCTCCTTGTATTTCATGAGAAATAAAGAGTGTGGTTAAAATCAGTCACTATTGGAATCATAAGTGAACGGATAAATATCTGCCCAAGTCTGTTCAGCATGAAAATATAATTCAGAGATCGAGCTCAGCTTCATAGAACATTCATAGAACCAAGGTGCAGTATTTTTGATTACTTTTAGATGCGATGCATATCATTTTACCCTACATGTTACAAAGAGCATGCTGCCATTGGTGGTATGCAGTTATTCGGGAGGATAGATATTTCAAAGAATAAAATTGTTGTCAAAATGTAGACAACATCTTTTGTTTCTCTGTGAGAATTAAGTGCACAACGCGGAGTGGAATTCTTCAGTTCTGGAGAAGGGTCACTGGACTCAAAATACTAATTCTGTTTTACCATTAGTTCTAGTGGCCTGCTGAGGCAAAGGACATTAGTCCATTAATTAGACTCCTATAAACGTTCAGAATCATGAATAATCTCTAGTAATTCTTGACAGGTTGTCAGACTTGGCTGAGAATATAACTGCCACATTTTTGTTTTAATCATTCATTTGATGTGGGTGCCACTGGCTAGGCCAGTATTAAATGCCCTTCCCTAATTGCCCAGATGGTAGTTGAGAGTCAATGACATTCCTGTGAGTCTGCAGTCACATGTAGTCAAAGGTTTCCTTCCCTAAACCAGGCGGGATTTCCCCCAACAATCGACAATGGGTTCATGGTCATCATTGACTCTTAATTCCGGTTTTCTTTTTATTGAATTCAAATTTCACCATCCACGGTGCTGAGATTCAAACCCAGGTCCCCAGAACATTACTTGGGTCTCTGGCTTCATTAATTAATGCAAAGAATTCACGTTTTAACGAGAGAAGAGTCGTAGTTGAGCTGCAAATACTGAAGTACTGACATTAGTTAAAAACAGGGTGAACCACAGGAAGGTGAACACCAATTTCACCAATGATCTGTTACGAGAACCTACAGTATTGACCTCGCTGAGAAACAGTGGCTAACACTCAACAGAATTCACACTGTCCATGCAAGGAGGTTAAATCGCCTTCCAAACGCAAAAGACTGCCCACCATGTGACTGTGGCCGCCTGGATCAGGCAGCGTACACACACAGACAGAAAAACAAGCATGCACGTACACACAAACACACACACACATATACACACTCACACACGCAAACACACACAGACACACAATCACACATACACACACATACATAAATGCACAGACATACACATACACACAAAGGCACACACAGATATACACTCACACAGACACATGCGTGTACATACACACAAAGACACAAACAGATATTCACATTCAAACACACACTCATGAACACAGACACACACACAGATATATACAAACACAGTCAGACAAACACACACACACATGCACACATACATGCGCACAGACTCATAAACACACACATATACACATGCAAATACTGTATAATTTGGACTGAGGCTTGTTGAGCAACAAGATGTCAGACGTAAGAAGAAGATTTCTCATTATTACAGCAATATTAATCCACAAATTACCAGCTTTATTCAATCTGTTTTGTAATCTATAACAGTAGGTGTTAAACGTCCGAATTCTGGGTTGTTAACCATTATGTATTGTAAACTCACTGAAGAAAAGCCACAATTAACTCAAAACAGTTTCTCTCCCCACACCTGAGATAATAAAGTGTGAGGCTGGATGAACACAGCAGGCCAAGCAGCATCTCAGGAGCACAGAAGCTGACGTTTTGGGCCTAGACCCTCTCTCCCCACACCTGCTGAGTTTTCCATCATTTTCTGTCTTTATGTTACAACCATGAGGCTAATATTTGATCCAAAGTTAGCTGTCCCAAGTGAACAAGTGGTGTCTTCTCTTCAGTAAAGTGCTGTCTGCCCGTTTGAACATCAATGACATTTATTTGCAAGAGGTGGGAGTTAAATTTGGTGCCACACTCGCTGACGGAGGAACTATTGTGTATCTCCTTAACCGATCAAATGGAAGTATTACAAAATTTGGTATGGGGAGACCATGAAGTGAATATAAGTAAGAGTGTATGAATTTATTATCAAATCAGGTACAGAGAGTGAAATGAGGAGAGAGAAAGAAAAATTGGATGAAGAAAGAAAGGCACAAGAGAAGAAGTAGTTAAAATAAAATGCTTAATGTACTTTTCAAAATCTCCCAACAATTTAAAACTGAGAGGAATGAAGCTCCAGGTTTTTATTTATAATCAATGTTCAGTGTCAGAGAGGTTGATTGGCAACAATTAACACTGAAACAGTAATTTAAAAGGATATTTATATTGAAATGGCCAAGAGTGTGTTTGCTTCATATAAAACCTGATTACATTCCTGCTCATTTATGCACAGAAATGTCTCTGACATGTGTGCTGAGGTGCGCGTTCAAGAGGGTTTTGTTCTGTCCTATTTCTCTTGGAAAGGGGTTTCATAAACCTTATGCCAAAATGTTACTTGCATGGAAGCCAGAGTCAATATCTTCATACTCTTTTTTAAAAAAAAAGTTAGACCAAAGAAGCATGTGTGTGGGTGGAGTCAGGATCACACAGGCCCAAGGTTTTAGCTTTGCTCTCAGTGAGAAAGCTGAAGTTTTTTCGAATAGAAGCTGTTAGCTACATCTTTCTCTCTCTCTCTCTGATTCCACATTAAGTTTGAGTTCTCTCTCTCTATTGCTAGATTCATGCTTTTGTGTGTTTTTAATTTCCCCTTCTCCGGAACTGGAGAAGATCGCAAATCTGAGATAATAGGAACTGCAGATGTTGGAGTATCCGAGATAACAAGGTGTGAAGCTGAATGAACACAGCAGGCCAAGCAGCATCTTAGGAGCAGGAAAGCTGACATTTTGGGCTTAGATCCTTCATCAGAAATGGGGGGGGGGGTGAAGAGGATTCTGAAATAAATAGGGAGAGAGGGGGGGGCCGATCGAAGATGGATAGAGGAGAAGATAGGTGGAGAAGAGAATTGAGGTGGGGAGGTAGGGAGGGGGGTAGAGCCAGTAAATATGAGTGTAGGTGGGGAGGCACAGTTGGAGAGAGATCCCCTGAGGTTTGTCCGGACGGAAGAGGGTAACTTCTTTAGGTTAGGCACCCTTAGAAGAGGCTTTGCAATGGGGTTAAATTTGTATCAGAGATAATCCCCACCTACACTCACCTTTACTGACTCCATCCCTGCCCCTTTAACTTGTCTGTCTCCTCTCCACTTATCTTCTCATCTCTCCCTATTTATTTCAGAATCATCTTCCCATCCCCCATTTCTGTTGAAGGATCCAGGCCCGAAACGTCAGCTTTCCTGCTCCTAAGATGCTGCTTGGCCTGCTGTGTTCATCCAGCTGTACACCTTGTTATCTAAGATCACAAATCTATTTTGCTAAATTAGCCTTTACCAACAGTAGCCTTATCAGATGCTGGAACAGTTGGTGAGTAATATTTAAATTAGACATATTATTTTGTTAGGCATTTTAATAGAGTTAAAGTTATACCAATTCTTCTTTTTCATTTGTATTTTACCTGTGGTGTCAGAATAAAACATGTTTGTCTTAAAGCTGAGTAGTTCTGATTGAATCATATCTGGAAAACAGTGTTATACACTTGCCTTTAAATAAAAGTTAGGGTCCTGACTATTTCATGATATGTTTTGAGGGGGTTTGGCCCATAACACACGACAGCCATCAAAGGCAGTCCCACTGTACGGAGAAAGAGCAACATTTGATTCATACAGTCCTTTCACAATCCCAGAATGTACCTAAATGCTTTATAACCGACGATGTACTTTTGAAATGCAGTCACTGCTGTAATGCAGGAACGCAACAGCAAGCACAATAAGAATCCGCAACACTGTGATAAGGACCTAGACGTGTGCAGCTCCAAATATAATCGAGAAGTTCAACACTGCCCAGGACAGAAAAGCCCACTCATCACCATAAGCTATATGTACTAAGCCATCGAAAAGATGCACTACGATAAGTTGGCGAGTCTCCTTTGGTAGTATATCTATCTTCACTTCTCTCACCTTTAGTAGTATATCTATCTGCACTTCTCTCTCCTTTGGTAGTATATCTATCTTCACTTCTCTCACCTTTGGTAGTATATCTATCTTCACTTCTCTCACCTTTGGTAGTATATCTATCTGCACTTCTCTCTCCTTTGGTAGTATATCTATCTTCACTTCTCTCACCTTTGGTAGTATATCTATCTTCACTTCTCTCTCCTTTGGTAGTATATCTATCTGCACTTCTCTCACCTTTGGTAGTATATCTATGTGCACTTCTCTCTCCTTTGGTAGTATATCTATCTGCACTTCTCTCACCTTTGGTAGTATATCTATCTGCACTTCACTCTCCTTTGGTAATATATCTATCTGCACTTCTCTCACCTTTAGTAGTATATCTATCTGCACTTCTCTCTCCTTCGGTAGTATATCTATCTGCACTTCTCTCTCCTTTAGTCGTATATCTATCTGCACTTCTCTCACCTTTGGTAGTATATCTATCTTCACTTCTCTCACCTTTTGTAGTATATCTATCTTCACTTCTCTCACCTTTGGTAGTCTGTCTATCTTCACTTCTCTCACCTTTAGTAGTATGTCTATCTTCACTTCTCTCACCTTTAGTAGTATATCTATCTTCACTTCTCTCTCCTTTGGTAGTATATCTATCTGCACTTCTCTCAGCTTTGGTAGTATGTCTATCTTCACTTCTCTCACCTTTGGTAGTATATCTATCTGCACTTCTCTCACCTTTGGTAGTATGTCTATCTTCACTTCTCTCACCTTTGGTAGTATATCTATCTTCACTTCTCTCTCCTTTGGTAGTATATCTATCTGCACTTTTCTCTCCTTTGGTAGTATATCTATCTTCACTTCTCTCACCTTTGGTAGTATATCTATCTGCACTTCTCTCTCCTTTGGTAGTATATCTATCTGCACTTCTCTCACATTTGGTAGTATATCTATCTTCACTTCTCTCTCCTTTAGTAGTATATCTATCTGCACTTCTCTCACCTTTGGTAGTATATCTATCTGCACTTCTCTCACCTTTGGTAGTATATCTATCTTCACTTCTCTCTCCTTTAGTAGTATATCTATCTGCACTTCTCTCACCTTTGGTAGTATATCTATCTGCACTTCTCTCTCCTTTGGTAGTATATCTATCTGCACTTCTCTCACCTTTGGTAGTATATCTATCTGCACTTCTCTCTCCTTTGATAGTATATCTATCTGCACTTCTCTCACCTTTGGTTGTATATCTATCTTCACTTCTCTCTCCTTTAGTAGTATATCTATCCTCACTTCTCTCACCTTTGGTAGTATATCTATCTGCACCTCTCTCTCCTTTGGTAGTATATCTATCTTCACTTCGCTCTCCTTTAGTAGTATATCTATCTTCACTTCTCTCACCTTTGGTAGTATATCTATCCTCACTTCTCTCACCTTTGGTAGTATATCTATCTGCACCTCTCTCTCCTTTGGTAGTATATCTATCTTCACTTCTCTCACCTTTAGTACTATATCTATCTGCACTTCTCTCTCCTTTGGTAGTATATCTATCTTCACTTCTCTCTCCTTTGGTAGTATATCTATCTTCACTTCTCTCACCTTTGGTAGTATATCTATCTTCACTTCTCTCTCCTTTAGTAGTATATCTATCTTCACTTCTCTCTCCTTTGGTAGTATATCTATCTGCACTTCTCTCTCCTTTGGTAGTATATCTATCTGCACTTCTCTCACCTTTGGTAGTATATCTATCTTCACTTCTCTCACCTTTGGTAGTATATCTATGTGCACTTCTCTCTCCTTTGGTAGTATATCTATCTGCACTTCTCTCACCTTTGGTAGTATATCTATCTGCACTTCACTCTCCTTTGGTAGTATATCTATCTGCACTTCTCTCACCTTTAGTCGTATATCTATCTGCACTTCTCTCTCCTTTGGTAGTATATCTATCTGCACTTCTCTCTCCTTTAGTCGTATATCTATCTGCACTTCTCTCACCTTTGGTAGTATATCTATCTTCACTTCTCTCACCTTTTGTAGTATATCTATCTTCACTTCTCTCACCTTTGGTAGTCTGTCTATCTTCACTTCTCTCACCTTTAGTAGTATGTCTATCTTCACTTCTCTCACCTTTAGTAGTATATCTATCTTCACTTCTCTCTCCTTTGGTAGTATATCTATCTGCACTTCTCTCACCTTTGGTAGTATGTCTATCTTTACTTCTCTCACCTTTGGTAGTATATCTATCTGCACTTCTCTCACCTTTGGTAGTATATCTATCTTAACTTCTCTCACCTTTGGTAGTATATCTATCTGCACTTCTCTCTCCTTTAGTAGTATATCTATCTGCACTTCTCTCACCTTTGGTAGTATATCTATCTTCATTATCTCTCCTTTAGTAGTATATCTATCTGCACTTCTCTCTCCTTTGGTAGTATATCTATCTGCACTTCTCTCTCATTTGGTAGTATATCTATCTGCACTTCTCTCACCTTTGGTAGTATATCTATCTGCACTTCTCTCTCCTTTGGTAGTATATCTATCTGCACTTCTCTCACCTTTGGTAGTATATCTATCTTCACTTCTCTCTCCTTTAGTAGTATATCTATCTGCACCTCTCTCTCCTTTGGTAGTATATCTATCTTCACTTCTCTCACCTTTAGTAGTATATCTATCTGCACTTCTCTCTCCTTTGGTAGTATATCTATCTTCACTTCTCTCTCCTTTGGTAGTATATCTATCTGCACTTCTCTCACCTTTGGTAGTATATCTATCTTCACTTCTCTCTCCTTTAGTAGTATATCTATCTTCACTTCTCTCTCCTTTGGTAGTATATCTATCTGCACTTCTCTCTCCTTTGGTAGTATATCTATCTTCACTTCTCTCACTTTTGGTAGTATATCTATCTTCACTTCTCTCACCTTTGGTAGTATATCTATCTTCACTTCTCTCTCCTTTGGTAGTATATCTATCTTCACTTCTCTCTCCTTTGGTAGTATATCTATCTGCACTTCTCTCACCTTTGGTAGTATATCTATCTTCACTTCTCTCACCTTTGGTAGTATATCTATCTTCACTTCTCTCACCTTTGGTAGTATATCTATCTTCACTTCTCTCTCCTTTGGTAATATATCTATCTGCACTTCTCTCTCCTTTGGTAGTATATCTATCTTCACTTCTCTCACCTTTGGTAGTATATCTATCTGCACTTCTCTCTCCTTTGGTAGTATATCTATCTGCACTTCTCTCACCTTTGGTAGTATATCTATCTTCACTTCTCTCTCCTTTAGTAGTATATCTATCTGCACTTCTCTCACCTTTGGTAGTATATCTATCTGCACTTCTCTCACCTTTGGTAGTATATCTATCTTCACTTCTCTCTCCTTTAGTAGTATATCTATCTGCACTTCTCTCACCTTTGGTAGTATATCTATCTGCACTTCACTCACCTTTGGTAGTATATCTATCTTCACATCTCTCACCTTTGGTAGTATATCTATCTGCACTTCTCTCTCCTTTGGTAGTATATCTATCTGCACTTCTCTCACCTTTGGTAGTATATCTATCTGCACTTCTCTCTCCTTTGATAGTATATCTATCTGCACTTCTCTCACCTTTGGTTGTATATCTATCTTCACTTCTCTCTCCTTTAGTAGTATATCTATCTTCACTTCTCTCACCTTTGGTAGTATATCTATCCTCACTTCTCTCACCTTTGGTAGTATATCTATCTGCACCTCTCTCTCCTTTGGTAGTATATCTATCTTCACTTCTCTCACCTTTAGTAGTATATCTATCTGCACTTCTCTCTCCTTTGGTAGTATATCTATTTTCACTTCTCTCTCCTTTGGTAGTATATCTATCTTCACTTCTCTCACCTTTGGTAGTATATCTATCTTCACTTCTCTCTCCTTTAGTAGTATATCTATCTTCACTTCTCTCTCCTTTGGTAGTATATCTATCTGCACTTCTCTCTCCTTTGGTAGTATATCTATCTGCACTTCTCTCTCCTTTGGTAGTATATCTATCTTCACTTCTCTCACCTTTGGTAGTATATCTATCTTCACTTCTCTCTCCTTTGGTAGTATATCTATCTGCACTTCTCTCACCTTTGGTAGTATATCTATCTTCACTTCTCTCACCTTTGGTAGTATATCTATGTGCACTTCTCTCTCCTTTGGTAGTATATCTATCTGCACTTCTCTCACCTTTGGTAGTATATCTATCTGCACTTCACTCTCCTTTGGTAGTATATCTATCTGCACTTCTCTCACCTTTAGTAGTATATCTATCTGCACTTCTCTCTCCTTTGGTAGTATATCTATCTGCACTTCTCTCTCCTTTAGTCGTATATCTATCTGCACTTCTCTCACCTTTGGTAGTATATCTATCTTCACTTCTCTCACCTTTTGTAGTATATCTATCTTCACTTCTCTCACCTTTGGTAGTCTGTCTATCTTCACTTCTCTCACCTTTAGTAGTATGTCTATCTTCACTTCTCTCACCTTTAGTAGTATATCTATCTTCACTTCTCTCTCCTTTGGTAGTATATCTATCTGCACTTCTCTCACCTTTGGTAGTATGTCTATCTTCACTTCTCTCACCTTTGGTAGTATATCTATCTGCACTTCTCTCACCTTTGGTAGTATGTCTATCTTCACTTCTCTCACCTTTGGTAGTATATCTATCTTCACTTCTCTCACCTTTGGTAGTATATCTATCTTCACTTCTCTCTCCTTTGGTAGTATATCTATCTGCACTTCTCTCTCCTTTGGTAGTATATCTATCTTCACTTCTCTCACCTTTGGTAGTATATCTATCTGCACTTCTCTCTCCTTTGGTAGTATATCTATCTGCACTTCTCTCACCTTTGGTAGTATATCTATCTTCACTTCTCTCTCCTTTAGTAGTATATCTATCTGCACTTCTCTCACCTTTGGTAGTATATCTATCTGCACTTCTCTCACCTTTGGTAGTATATCTATCTTCACTTCTCTCTCCTTTAGTAGTATATCTATCTGCACTTCTCTCACCTTTGGTAGTATATCTATCTGCACTTCACTCACCTTTGGTAGTATATCTATCTTCACTTCTCTCACCTTTGGTAGTATATCTATCTGCACTTCTCTCTCCTTTGGTAGTATATCTATCTGCACTTCTGTCACCTTTCGTAGTATATCTATCTGCACTTCTCTCTCCTTTGATAGTATATCTATCTGCACTTCTCTCACCTTTGGTTGTATATCTATCTTCACTTCTCTCTCCTTTAGTAGTATATCTATCATCACTTCTCTCACCTTTGGTAGTATATCTATCCTCACTTCTCTCACCTTTGGTAGTATATCTATCTGCACCTCTCTCTCCTTTGGTAGTATATCTATCTTCACTTCTCTCACCTTTAGTAGTATATCTATCTGCACTTCTCTCTCCTTTGGTAGTATATCTATCTTCACTTCTCTCTCCTTTGGTAGTATATCTATCTTCACTTCTCTCACCTTTGGTAGTATATCTATCTTCACTTCTCTCTCCTTTAGTAGTATATCTATCTTCACTTCTCTCTCCTTTGGTAGTATATCTATCTGCACTTCTCTCTCCTTTGGTAGTATATCTATCTGCACTTCTCTCACCTTTGGTAGTATATCTATCTTCACTTCTCTCACCTTTGGTAGTATATCTATGTGCACTTCTCTCTCCTTTGGTAGTATATCTATCTGCACTTCTCTCACCTTTGGTAGTATATCTATCTGCACTTCACTCTCCTTTGGTAGTATATCTATCTGCACTTCTCTCACCTTTAGTCGTATATCTATCTGCACTTCTCTCTCCTTTGGTAGTATATCTATCTGCACTTCTCTCTCCTTTAGTCGTATATCTATCTGCACTTCTCTCACCTTTGGTAGTATATCTATCTTCACTTCTCTCACCTTTTGTAGTATATCTATCTTCACTTCTCTCACCTTTGGTAGTCTGTCTATCTTCACTTCTCTCACCTTTAGTAGTATGTCTATCTTCACTTCTCTCACCTTTAGTAGTATATCTATCTTCACTTCTCTCTCCTTTGGTAGTATATCTATCTGCACTTCTCTCACCTTTGGTAGTATGTCTATCTTCACTTCTCTCACCTTTAGTAGTATATCTATCTTCACTTCTCTCTCCTTTAGTAGTATATCTATCTGCACTTCTCTCACCTTTGGTAGTATATCTATCTTCATTATCTCTCCTTTAGTAGTATATCTATCTGCACTTCTCTCACCTTTGGTAGTATATCTATCTGCACTTCTCTCTCCTTTGGTAGTATATCTATCTGCACTTCTCTCTCCTTTGGTAGTATATCTATCTTCACTTCTCTCACCTTTGGTAGTATATCTATATTCACTTCTCTGTCCTTTAGTTGTATATCTATCTGCACTTCTCTCACCGTTGGTAGTATATCTATCTTCACTTCTCTCACCTTTGGTAGTATATCTATCTGCACTTCTCTCACCGTTGGTAGTATATCTATCTGCACTTCTCTCACCTTTGGTAGTATATCTATCTGCACTTCTCTCACCTTTGGTAGTATATCTATCTGCACTTCTCTCTCCTTTGGTAGTATATCTATCTGCACTTCTCTCACCTTTGGTAGTATATCTATCTTCACTTCTCTCTCCTTTGGTAGTATATCTATCTGCACTTCTCTCTCCTTTGGTAGTATATCTATCTTCACTTCTCTCTCCTTTGGTAGTATATCTATCTTCACTTCTCTCTCCTTTGGTAGTATATCTATCTTCACTTCTCTCTCCTTTGGTAGTATATCTATCTTCACTTCTCTCTCCTTTAGTTGTATATCTATCTGCACTTCTCTCACCTTTGGTAGTATGTCTATCTTCACTTCTCTCACCTTTAGTTGTATATCTATCTGCACTTCTCTCACCTTTGGTAGTATATCTATCTGCACTTCTCTCACCTTTGGTAGTATATCTATCTTCACTTCTCTCACCTTTGGTAGTATATCTATCTTCGCTTCTCTCTCCTTTGGTAGTATATCTCTCTGCACTTCTCTCTCCTTTGGTAGTATATCTATCTTCACTTCTCTCACCTTTGGTAGTATATCTATCTGCACTTCTCTCACCTTTAGTAGTATATCTATCTGCACTTCTCTCTCCTTTGGTAGTATATCTATCTTCACTTCTCTCACCTTTGGTAGTATATCTATCTTCACTTCTCTCACCTTTTGTAGTATATCTATCTTCACTTCTCTCACCTTTGGTAGTATATCTATCTGCACTTCTCTCACCTTTGGTAGTATATCTATCTTCACTTCTCTCTCCTTTAGTAGTATATCTATCTTCACTTCTCTCTCCTTTGGTAGTATATCTATCTGCACTTCTCTCTCCTTTGGTAGTATATCTATCTTCACTTCTCTCTCCTTTGGTAGTATATCTATCTTCACTTCTCTCTCCTTTAGTAGTATATCTATCTTCACTTCTCTCACCTTTGGTAGTATATCTATCTTCACTTCTCTCTCCTTTGGTAGTATATCTATCTGCACTTCTCTCACCTTTGGTAGTATATCTATCTTCACTTCTCTCACCTTTGGTAGTATATCTATGTGCACTTCTCTCTCCTTTGGTAGTATATCTATCTGCACTTCTCTCACCTTTGGTAGTATATCTATCTGCACTTCTCTCTCCTTTGGCAGTATATCTATCTGCACTTCTCTCACCTTTGGTAGTATATCTATCTTCACTTCTCTCTCCTTTGGTAGTATATCTATCTGCACTTCTCTCTCCTTTGGTAGTATATCTATCTGCACCTCTCTCCTTTGGTAGTATATCTATCTTCACTTCTCTCTCCTTTGGTAGTATATCTATCTTCACTTCTCTCACCTTTGGTAGTATATCTATCTGCACTTCTCTCACCTTTGGTAGTATATCTATCTGCACTTCTCTCTCCTTTGGTAGTATATCTATCTTCACTTCTCTCACCTTTGGTAGTATATCTATCTGCACTTCTCTCACCTTTGGTAGTATATCTATCTTCACTTCTCTCACCTGGAAGGCACTAGAGCTTTACCACTTGCAGGTTTAGACAGGGTTTGGAGAGTCAGAAATTGAGAGATTTGCTGCAGAATGCCACTTCTTTGACCCGTTCTTCAAGTATTTGGATGGTTCAGTTGGGTTTCCTGGTCAATGCTCATCCCCAGGGGCATTGGTGCTGATTTATTAATTCCAGCATTGAATTAAATCACAGTCAATTTGTAGGTTAACTCCACCTGTACACCTCTGTTCTATTATATTAAATACCCCTGCCTATCAAATATCCATCCTATTTTTGATGTTTTCTCTTGATTTGTGTTTTGAGAAGCCACTTGGAACTTTGCTGCTCTGTGTGGCTTAGTAAAACGCTGCCCAGTTGCAATGCACAATCAGCAGAGCACCGAGTTCACATTCTCCATGTCACTTCGGGAATCCTTATGGCAACTGCTAAGCCACAAGAAGAACAGTTTAGTAACAGTTTGGTGGGGTGGGGGGAGTTGATGGTGGACTGGTAATGTCACAGGATCAGCCATCCAGAAACACCTGAGTAATGTTCTGGCAACATGTGTTCAAATCCCTCCATGGCAGATGGCTAAAATTTGAATTAAATGAAAATCTAGGACTCACAAAAAAAGTTAGCCAAATGGAAATCATACAATCACTGCCAATTGTTGTAAAAGCACATCCGGTTCACTAATGCCCTTTAGGGAAAGAAATCTGCCATCCTTACCTGGTCTGGGCCTACATGTGACTCCAGACCCACAGCAATGTGGTTGACTCTTAGCTGCCCACAGGGAAATTTGGGGTGGGCAATAAATAACAGCCTAGCAGGAACTGCCCACACCCTGTGAATGAAATAAAAAAGTTTGCTTTCTTGTACTCTGTCCATTGTCAGGGTTTATTACAGAGGCAATTCAGCTTTTAAAATGCGTGGAAGTTGTACTTTTTTTTCAAAGAACTAATGTTTAAGAAGGGAATATCACTTTAAAAATGAAGGACTGCAATACATTCACATTGGTAGAACTGTGCAACAAAACCAATATTATCTAAAAGGATGAGAATCCAAGTCATACATTTCAGTTGCAATATTGA
Source organism: Stegostoma tigrinum (assembly GCF_030684315.1). NCBI lineage: Eukaryota > Metazoa > Chordata > Chondrichthyes > Orectolobiformes > Stegostomatidae > Stegostoma > Stegostoma tigrinum. Next base: position 5,034,609 of record NC_081373.1, read on the forward strand.
ACTGTACAGGTGTGTTAGGATGACTGGCATTACTATACATCTTCATTACAGCTGGTAACCTCCTTGGTACGGAAAAACAATTTAAACTTACAATGCACTCAAGCAGTAGGAATCAGTCACTATGTCATATGTTAACTTGCACTTATAAAGGTTACTGCTATTTTGTTTTCAGTTTTCTAATTTTCTGCCCTTGATTGGTTTTATAGCCAACAGTGCAAAGAGCAATAGAACAAGGAGTAGAATTAGACACAATGAGAAGAAACAAAAATTGTAATTTTGCTTTCAGAAAGTAGACAAGAAAACAAAAGGGGCTGAAGGATTTTCTGGCCTGTGGCCAGGGTTGAAATCTGGCCAAATTTGATCGATGAGCCTTCGCTCTATCTCCTGTAGGCCTGAAGGGCATGAAATGAAATAAATGTGAGCATTCTAAAAACAAAACCCACAGAGCAAGCATGAGTGCATTGAGCAAAATAACAGGGGATCAGGTGAATAGCTATTAGGGTGGCAGATGTGGGAACTGGAAATGTCACATTGCTGAAATATGATGAGGCGCAATGTTCGGAGCCTGGAACTGCAAACAGAGCATGATCCTTTTGACAAATCCCTGATCACAATGTTTGAACCCAGCCAATGGAATTTACTCGTAAACAACTTCCAAATATGAATGTAAGACGATAAGAAATGTGAGCAGGAGTAGGCCATTGGGCCCATTGAGCTTGCTCCACCATTCAGGAAGATCATGGCTGATACTTTTGTGGGCTCAGCTCCACTTACCCACTGCTCACCATAACCCTTAATTCCTTCACTGTTCAAAAATCGATTGTTGCCTTAAAACCATTCAATGAGGTAGCCTCAACTGCTTCACTCAGCAGGGAATCCCACAGATTCACAGCCCTCCAGGTGAAGATGTCCCTCTTCAACTCTGTCCTAAATCTGCTCCTTTTTTTTGACACTATGCTCTATTTCTATATCTATGCCAAGCTGTAAAAAGCTACATTCCATGCTCCATACAAGGTAATATGATGCCAGTATGTTTAGAAACAACCATAAGAACTGCCTTGTTTGGTCAACACAGGAAACTGCAGCTCACACCATGTCCTGGCTGCCATTTTAAATGAGGTCAGAGTTTAATCTAGCTTGACTAAAATTCCCAGCATGCTTGATTATGGCTCTTAACCAGTCTTATTACCAATTCTGCTGCTGGTCACTTAATCACAAGCCACAAGTAGAACCACAGCCTTACAACTCTTATTCAATGTCAGCACCAGGATTACGGAAGCCCTAATTCTTTTGGCATCATGCTCACCAATGTGCCTTTATGTGCATCAATTTCCAATGATTAGCTACACAAAGTCAACCCTTCTCACAGTGCTGTTGCAGGAGAGGAGAAAATGAATGATTTACCAATGTCACCCTATTCAGAATATTTTATTGTACGATAAAAAAGAGAAGTGAGAATACAGGAATTTTTTCTACCACTCTATTATCAAGCAATGGAGCTCTGTCAGATTCAGGTATTATAAAAGCAACAAGATTTTTTTAAAAATCTGCATCAGTCTGACATGATGCATTTAATCGTTTTTAATCTTTATTGGATTTTACACTACAGTCAGCTGGAAGCCACATCACAATTGGTATCACAAATGTGCCACACATACTTATGCTAGGAGAATATTCTCTATCTTTTTGGCACGACTCTCATTTTCCACTATCTTTCTTTAAATTCTGCACAGACACCTCATTAACTACAGCATTTCAAAGGTTCTTAGTCAGTATAGAGGGCTTCTTGAGTGAAATCTAGATGGCATATTTGGCACAATCCAGCAAGGCATTAGTGTCCAAAATATTGGGAAGATTAAGTTTTGCCACTCCACTAACTCTACTCTAACATCCTCTTTTTGATAAGTTTCTTCCTGTACTGAAAGAATTTATTCATTCATGGCATCACTGGCTGGTCCAGTATAATTGCCCAACCTTAATGTCCCAGGGGGCAGTTAAATGTCAACCATATTGCTGTGGGTCTGTAGTCACATGCAGTCCTTCCCTAAAGGACATTAGTGAACCAGATGGGGTTTTTCAGCAATGGACTGACGGTCATCATTAGACTCTGAATTTCAGATCCTTTTTTTGAATTCAAATTCCACCATCTGACATGGAAAGGAGAAAGGTTTAAAAATGACACAAGGGGCAACGTTTTGATGTAGTGAGTAGTTCACGTGTTGAATGAACTTCCAGGAGGAGCTATGGATGTGGACACAATTACGGCATTTGAAAGACATTTCGATATGTACATGAATAAGAAATGTTTGTGGGGAAATGGGCCAAGCACAGGCAGGTAGAACTTGTTTAGTTTGGGAAATGGTTAGACCGAAGGGTCTGTTTCCGTGCTGTTATGACTCTATGACTCAATGATTCTATGCCCAGAACCAAATGCCATTTTCCAGCTTAACCAGAGATTCAGTATAACCTCCTTATAACCCAACGAGAAACACTGAGGTAATTTCTATTATAAGGATGCAGTGTGCCACAAGTGAAGTCATTTTCAGAGGAAAAAGTAACTTTGAAACAAAACTTAAGAAGTATGAGCAAAAGCTGGTCAGAAGCGAATGGCTAAGGTGTTTTCCGAAAGGCATGTATTCAGGATTCCAAAACTTGGAGTGAACTTTTACCAGAGTCTGAGTGAGATATTCTGTAAGTGGATTTTTGGCAAAATCAGTCAAACAGTGTGGTGAGGTCCATCCTGTCACCATTTCAGGAATGAATCACACCATATTTTATACTTTTCACACGAGTTTCATAAAAACTTCAGGCTAGGAGCGCTGACCTGCTAGTTTGAGGGAGTTATTGTTTGTTAAGCATCTCGAGTCAGCATAGAAACAGTGGGCTGAAGGGTCTGTTTCTATGCTGTTTGGCTGTATGACTGTAAGAACTTATTGATGGCATTGCTCGGCTTATTAACCTTCTACTTAGCAAACGTGTCACCCTGAACATTCAAAATGAATGTCAAAGCGGGTATCTGACAAATTCCGCTAACTACTTGCTCCATGTAGGACAACAGGCACCAATGTGTTACCTCCTTGGGTACCGGCCACATGCATGCCATGCCCACGAACTTTGGCATCCAACATGTGCCAACTGCTAACAATCCTTACAGCACCACTCTGATTCACTTACACAATGCTTCCACATTCCAGTGCCGTACCGCAAGCTGCACCAGCAACTCTCATTGTACTGTTGTCAGAAGGACACTGAGTGCTTAGGGACATGCTCCCACCTCCTGGACTGGGCCGGGCTGTATCTGCGGGCCTTTTTTGCTCACTGTCATAGCGCATTCCGAGTTTACATGGCTGCTCACAGCATCCCTTCCTTACATTATTTTAGCTTGCTGCTTTGTACTTTGTACCCTCAACCAGAGCCATGAGGCTTTCTTTACTTTTGTCTTGCCTTGGCTTTTAGTGCATTGACAAAGGAAAGAAGTTACGGTTGGCAGCAGGTTTCAGTCAAATCAATAGGACAGCCTTTGCCCAGCTCAGTAAATCAAGGCAGTTTCTGATATCAGTTCAGGGTCTTGGAAATAACCCATCAGCCTCAGGGCAATCAGAGGATGCTCTCCACATAAAGGGTAAGGAGGGTAATATGAGGCAGCTCAAAGTCAAGTGAGGGAAGATGTTGGTGGCATTAATGAAGGTGATAGAGCAAGAGCCTTAGCAAAGGTAGGTGTAGTACAGAGATAGAAAAAGTGTGAGGCATTGGAGAGAAGATGGTAGCACTTATTCTGGAGGAGAGGTGACCTTCCTCATCCAATGTTGGGCATTCCTCCAAACAGCTGAGCCTAAACTAACCTAGGAGAGTCAATCTTGGAACAGGCTAGCATTGTCTGCTGTCATTGTCTCCATTCTTGGTCCTGCAGGAACAGAGCATCACACCTGGGTACCGCCCATCCAATAAAAACCTTCAGGCCTCTGCCCACAAAATGGGGCACAAATTTTCCCTGTCTGCCAGATCTCGGGCAAATGTCAGCATCAAGGGAGAGCCAGTTACTTGGAATGGGCAAAAAATGTTGGCCAGCCAGTGACGCTCACATCTGAATAGAGAAAGAAAACCGAAGCAAGGCAACTCCAGACTGGTGCCTTCTCCAGGCAAGTTAAATAGAAAAGTGTGTGATATGCAATAACTGGAATTGGACATGAGAGACAGCTTAGGATCATGTTAGGTCATTAATGCAGAAACTTTGGTTAGATATGACAAGAGAACTCACTCACCCTCCAAAACCTCATCCCAATTTGTGCTTCACCAAAAAGAGATTCAGATTCATGCCAGTGACTCCAAATATTACTGCATTGGCAAGTGTGTGATAAGTGTCACCAGAGATCCTGAGAGAGCACCTTCCAAAGCCATGAATATTTTTATCTCAAAGCACAAGGGCAGCAGATTCATTGGAACACCATCACCTGCAATTCCCCTCCAAACAGCAGCATTGTGGCTCACTGGTTAGCACTGATGCCTCACAGCACCAGGGGCCCAGGTTCAATTCCAGCCTCAGGTAACTGTCTGTGTGGAGTTTGCACATTCTCCCTGCGTCAGTGTGGGTTTCCTCCGGCTGCTTCGGTTTCCTCCCACAGTCCAAAGATGTGCAGGCTAGGTGGATCGGCCATGCTAAATTGCCTGTAGTGTTCTAGGGGTGTGTGGATCTGGGTAGGATGCTCCAAGGGGTGGTGTGGACTTGCTGGGCCAAAGGGCCTGTTTCCACACTGTAGGGAATCTTAAAAAAAACCACTCACCATCCTGATTTGGAAATATCTCATTTCTCCTTCACTGCCACTGGATCAGAATCCTGGAATTCCCTCGCTAACGGCATTGTGTGTCCACCCACAACATATGGACTGCAGCAGTTCAAGAGGGCTGCTCACCATCACCTTTTCAAGGCAACTAGGAATAAGCAATGAATGCTGTCTGGCTAGCGATGCCCACCTCCCACAAGTGAATTTAAAAAGAAGCATGGCAAAAGCATAACATATTCAGTTCAGATGACATTCCACCTCCTTGTACAGAGAGATAGCCTCATCACACTAACGCATCAAGCATAACCACTTTCAATTTTGTTCAAATAAAGATGGCACTTTGGCTGACCTGCTGCTCGGTAGTTGTAATCTTTTTGGACCTGAATTCTCCATTTCTCCACCACCCCTTTCATTTATTTTCCCATTCCATCACTCCAGCACTCCCTTTCATTTCCCGCACTGTTCCATTATCCCTAGCAGAACTTGAATGGTAGGATCCTGGAAGGTAATCTCAGTGACAATGGATTGCTTCTCATAGCTATCATGAAATTACAACGGAAAGGAGCAATGTGTGGGAACAGTACAACATGATTAAGCAAGAGTGCAATGTTTGTTTGAAACAAAAAGGCATTTATTTGCTTCCCAAACACTACCATAATGGAATGGGTTAATACTGAATAAAGTAATTGTGAATCAATTTGTTCCATGTCTTAGTGCAACTCAGCAAATGCTGACATTTGGTGCTGAAGTAGAGGAGGTTGAGAGTTTCAAGTTCGTAGGAGTAAATATCACCAACAATCTGTTCTGGTCCATATGTGTCAATGCTATAGTCAAGAAAGTACACCTACGCTTGCAATTCCTCAGGACGCTGAAGGAGCTTGACCTACCCACAATGACTCTTACCAATTTTTATAGATGCACCACAGAATAAATTCTATTTGGATGCATTACAGTTTGGTATGGCAACTCCTCTGCAAGAAATTGCAGAGAGTTGTGAACACAGCCCAGTCCATCATAAAAACCAGCCTTCCTTTCAGTCATTCCGTCTGTACTTCCTGCCACCTCGGGAAAGCAGCTCACATCATCAAAGATCCCTCCCGCCCCAATTATACTCTCTTCCATCGGGCAGAAGATATAAAAGTTTGAAAACACATCCCAACAGATTCAAGAACAGCTTCTTCCCTGCTGTCATCAGACTTTTGAACAGACCTCTCATATATTAAAATTGGTCTTTCAGCGCACCTTCTCTGTATCTGTAACAGGAGACTGCATTCTGTTCTATTATCTGCCATATAATAAGCTAAGATATAAGGTACAATTTGTCTGGTTAGCACACAAAACAATACCTTTCACTGAATCTCAGTATATATGATCATAATAAGTCAAATCCAAATCAAACATCACATTGTCCTGCGACTGGTTACAACTGGTCTAAGGTTCTTACAATGTCAAACATTAAAATTAAACGAGACAGTTGCATAATTAATGAAGTGATAACGGAAAAACACATGATTTTAAGAATCAGAGGAGCTGCAGCCTGAAAAAATATGTTGATGGCAAATATTGCTGACACATTTTACAGCAAGGGTCTTTGAAGATGGAAACCTGGCAGTTTTCTTTTCCCGTACATGCTGATGTTAATTGTAGAAATCCTATCAATAATAAAAAGACAAGAGGAAGATTTGTATTGCAAGAGCCCCTTTCATAACTTCAGGACATCACAAAGCATGAGTCAGACAGCTAAATAATTTTTAACGCTCGGTTACCTCTGTGCTGGTGAAAGAGTAAGATAAGTTAACAGTATACTCCTGTTCCTACGAATCATTGATTGATTGATTATTGTCACATGTGCCGAAGTACAGTGAAAAGCTTTGTTTATGAGCAGTAGATGCAGATCATAGCAATCAAGATGTACAGACCAGAGATTCTAAAAAGACTTAGACAGAAGCATAGAGGTTACATTCCACAGGGTGTGCGCTAGGCGAGATCAACAGTAGCAAGATCAGTAGTATTTGAGGCTAAAGAGTCCATTCTTCAGTCTCATAATGGCTGAGAAGAAGCTGTTCCTGAACCCATTGGTGAGTGCGCTCTGCCTGACAGAAGAGTTTGTAGGAGAGTATTACCAGAGGGCAATGGGACATTGACTATGTTGGCCGCCTTTCTGCGGCAGCGAGCCGTGTAAATGGAGCCCATGGATGGGAGGTCCTATGTCCTATGCTTCTACACAATAATCCAAATGGTTTCCTTCCATGTCATAAGTTTTCTATGTTCACAAGTTACTGCAGTACAATGATCATAGGCTCGAACAATAATACAGCATAGAAGGGGACTCTTCACCAGTTTGTACCTATTCATGGGAAGGGCAATCCAATTAGTTCACCCCATTTCTGCCACTTCTTTTCCCAAATCCATTGTATGTTTGTAACCTTCCACGTATTTATCCAATTCCACTTCAAAAGTTGCTAATGAATTGAATCTGGAGTTTATGGTTTGCAAACATCAGCTACTCCCTACCTTTATCAACTGAGACAACAGCAAAGCTTTGTTCGCTTGTTACCCTTCGGTACTTCTCCCTCTTTTAAGACTGGGAAACCCACACAAACGCTCAAGGCTGACAGGGAAGGTAATTAAAGGTGAAAACATTGCTGAGAAGATGAGGAGGGGGTTGTGAGTCTGTGGAACTCACTGCAGAGGCAGAATCAATCAACAAATTCAAGAATAGATAAATTTCTGTTGAAAAACAGAAAAAAAGGCCATGGGTGCAGGCTAGAGAGTGGAGTTGAGACCCAGATAAGGTCATTTTAAATGATACAGTCAGCTACTCCCAATCTGAATTCCTATGTTCCAATGAGATAAACAAGCAGTAATGAGCAGGCAAGGTTAAGATTTTGTTTCTCTGGCCCATGAACTGCGAGTTCAAATGGTTGTCATACCAAAGTGGGATTGATTCAAAATAAAACAGAAAAATGTAGGAGAAACGCAACAGGTCTGCCAATGTCTGTGCGGAGAGAAATATGACTCTTTTTTTGGAAAATACTGAAGAAGAATCATATTGGACTTGAAATGTTATCTCTGGTTTTTTTCTGCACATATGTTGCCAGACCTGCTGATTTCCTCCAGCAATTTGTATTTTTAATTTCAGATGTACAGCATTACTGTTCTCTGCTTTTATTCTAGTCCAAGTTGGGGTTCTGGTAAATAATTGCGAAGGCCGATTTATTAAACTTTACGTTTAACAACGGCAAATGAGCCTTTAGATGCAAACACACCGATCCCTTGTTGTCAACATGACTGTTACCTGCTTTATTTTTTAATTACCATGTTCTTAACGTGGAGATTTTTCTACATTTTCAAATTAATTTCAGCATCAAGAACTGACTTAACTGCAGGGTAAAGCTCTTTTCCGAGTCTCAATCCATTGCAAAGCTAATATGTGAGCCATTCTCACCAAATATTTTAATAGATTCTTAGAGAGAGATTGCCAATTTATTGCCAATTACTGTAGAATTATCAGTTATTTGTGTTGGGGTCATAAGTTTGGAAGAACTTGGTTAAAACTGTCCCAGCTCATTTCACAGGAGGTCATGTACAACAGAAAGAGCAATGGAGGAGCATTTCTTAGTCAGTGTGTGCTGGAATTAAAACCACTGCTGTCATTTTCCTGCATATTTTGACTCTTGGACATCCATTACCTAAGGGCCGTTATGCTTAAAACTGATATTCTCTGGAGTTTTTAGCTTGAAACATGAAAATGTTTTATTAAAATGGTTAAATGTTTGTGATAATGCAGTGAGAGAGCTATTGAGTACAACTAAAGAAATGTGAACAAAAACAGAAATTGCTGGAGAAACTCACTAGGTCTGTCACCACCTGTGGAAGAGAAACCAAGGTGGCATTTCGCGAGCAGTGACTCTTCATCAAAATATTAGTTTTCTTCCCACGTTTGCTGCCAGGTCTTCTGAGTTTCTCCAGCAATTTCTGTTTTTGTTTCAGCTCTCCCGCGTCTACAGTTCTTTGTTTAATAAAAGAAAGGTAAAAGTTTACATTCCTATAGTGCCTTTTATGCTCACTTTGTGCTTTATAGCCAGTGAGGTGTAATCACTGTGGTACTCTAGGAAATGCAACTGCTACATATAAAAGAATATTAGTGACCAGTTTTGTTTCATAACACTGACAAAGATAAGTATCTGTCTGTATCAATTAGTGGAGCAGGCTCGAGGGTCTAAAGTGCCTACTTCTGCTCCTTGTTCTCGTGTAACTGCACTGCTCTTTTTCAAAATAATGCCATGGAATTGTGTTACATCTGACTGAGTGGCCAGGTAGAGGATCAGTTTAAGGTTTCCCTCCAAAGAAGGTACTATCGCCCATAACCCCCAGGAACTCCATTGGAGAGCCCGCTGTTGGGATTACTGCCACACTTTCCATTAGAGCCATTGATCTGTTTGGAATTTGCAAACAAATGTAATCATATTCGCTGCTGTCCAGAATTGGTAACATTTCACTGAATCTTCATTGATTAGCATTCAGGACTTTTGTGATTAAACATGTTTTGTTTTATTGCCTCCGGCCACAACTGTGCTTCAGCCAGCATTCTCTTCATACACCTCATAGTGCTATGTGTAACTAGTCCATACTTTATCTGATACAGTACAATATTACACAAGATATAGTAGGAACTGCCGATGCTGGAGAATCTGAGATAACAAGGTGTAGAGCTGGATGAACACAGCAGGCCAAGCAGCATCAGAGGAGCAGGAAGGCTGACATTTTGGGCCTAGACCCTTCTTCAGAACTGGGCCTGAAGAAGGGTCTGGGCCTGAAATGTCAGCCTTCTTGCACCTCTGATGCTGCTTGGCCTGCTGTGTTCATCCAGCTCTACACCTTGTTATCTCAACATTATACAATATTGCTACAATAGGTGCAGTGGTTAGACTGGGTACATCACAATTTATTGTGTTTTAGTGTTGAGTGCCCTTCAATAGAATTTAGTTGGAGATCACAAGCAACATGGAAACTGCACGACAAAGTGATGAAATGTGGTTTGCATCATGAATGTTGCCTCTCATGCCCATAGCAGTTTTGTTCAGTTCTGATCTATTAATTTTATTTTCCCCCACTCTTTCCACTTAGCCTGACAAAAATGCCGAACAACCCAATGGAGATTTCCCATGTAGTGAAGGTGAACTTCATCTCCACAAGTACTGCGCAGTGGTCAATCCTTTTGATGCAATCCTACTAAAAGACCATAAGAAGGCCATGAGAAGTAGGAACAGGATTAGACCACTCAGCTCCTTGAGGCTACTCTACCATTCAACAGGGTCATGGCTGATCCAACATTCCTCATGTCCACTTTACTTGATTCCTTGACTGGTCAAGAATCTATCTATTTCAACCTTAAATATACACAAAATATACACCCTGCAGCTCTCTATGGCAAGGAGTTCCAAAGACTCTCAACCTTCTGAGAGAAGAAATTCCTCCTCGTTTCTCTCTTAAATTGGTGATCCTTTATTCTGAGGTTATGCTCTCTCGTCCTAAACTTTCCATATGAGGAAGGAACTTTCTTTCTAATCCATTCTTGAGATGAAGGCTTCATTGATTGAGGAAGCATTTATTGCCTATCTCTAATTACCCTAAAGTCATTTGAGAATTAACCACATTCCTGTGGATTTGGAGTCACATGGAGGCCAGACCAAGTAAAGAAGACAGATTTCCTCCCCTAAAGAATATTAGTGAACCAGATGCATTTTTCCTGACAAGCAACAATGTTTTCATGGTCATCATTAAACTCTTAATCCCAGATTTCTTTTTAATTGTATTCAAATTCACCATCTGCCATGGCAGGATTTGAACATTGCTACCTAGACATTGTCTGGATTATTATTCTAGCAATATTACCACTAGGCCATCATCTTCCCTCTAGAGGAATTGGTTATGGGCCAACCACATGCAGGACTAGTTTAGTTTAGGATGGACAAATTGGACCTAAGGGTCTATTTCCGTGCTGTTTGTCTCTATGACTCCACTTACGATTTTATGACCTTGTTAAGCCCCTTCAGAATCCTATATCTTTCAAGAAAACCACCTCTCGTTCTTCTAAATTCCAGCAAGTTGGTTCCAACTTTTACTCATGTGACGATCCGTCCAGACCGTGGGTCATCCGAGAAGCCTTCTCTGAGCTGCCTTCAATGAAATGTTTCCTTGAGTAGGGGGACGAAAATTACTTTCAATAATCAGGTGTGGGCTCACCAGCACCTTGTACAGTTGCAGTAACATTGTCCTACTCTTTTACTCCAAGCCCTTTGAATTAAGGCCCAACATGGACAGGCTTCTTCACTTCTCCAAGTAGATTGGTATGGCTAAGGTCAAACAGATTAATCCTCACAGCTAGCAGCTAGGTCATTCAGAAATCAAAGGTCATACTACTGAGCAATTCTTGGTGATACTGCTCACCACCATCAGTGGTTCCTCCAGGCATGGTTGGTCGTCAACAAACCCAGTAATCAAAGTTGAGAGGAAGGGTTCAGTGAACATAGCAGGAGGTTTTCTGTCTGTATTTGCTCTGAACATTCATAGTTCAAGAGTCAATGGGCAATTCCTACTGAACCATATAGCACTGGCCCCTTCTTCTTATTAATGAGACACGACATACCAACAATTACAGTCAGGTCTGTACAGTGGTCCCCTATCTTACTCAGCACCAAATTTTACCGAGGAGGTTAGTTTACCTGGATGCCATTTCATTGTGTCTAGTTCATTGCTTACAATAATTTGTTTTTTTTTTCCTTTTTAATTAAGTTTGATATTGTCAGTTGCAGAACATTTTGTACAACAGTTAGGAGCTCACCATCACATTGTTCTGGAGTGACATACAGAGAAGACTGGCAAAGCATCGCGGATTTCTTTTCCAAAAGTTTCTTCCTAAGACCTTTTTAGATTTTCCCATTGTCACTTCGCTTTTGCTGATATGTTCCAATATCTTTATTGTTATTTATCATTTTACCATCTCCCCACTACAGCTTTAATATTCACCGACAGGATTTTACCCGAAGCATGACATTTCCCCAATATCCGACTCTGAAATATCAGCGTAGACAGTGTTACGGTTGTGGGAAGGGGCTGAAACCTACAACTTTAGACTGTGGATGTGAACGTGTTGCTGACTGAGCCAAGCCCATGGACACTGTGGGTTAATTCAGGCTCAGGCTGCTGCAGTAAGTGGGGGTGGGCAGTGCTATTAATCCTACCCACCCAGCAGACAAACAGTTACAACTGACCATGTTGCACATGCACCATAGCGCTAACAGGAATGAATTAGTTGCAAATGTACCCTGCTCCATGTTGAGCAGTCAGCAAGGATAGTCACCAAAGCTAGCAGTACATCCACTGGATCTGAATGATATAGTCCAGACCTGACTGCAGTTTTAGTTTGGCAGATGAATGCTGCCAGGCCAAATGAGGTGGCAAGAGATGAGTCTTTCCAGTTTTGTTATTCCTTTCCTTCCAGAGTATGGAAGAGAAACGGTGTTCCTCCTGGCCTTAGAAGAAACATACTTGTTGCAGGCTCGTCCAATACATTCCTTCCCTTCCTGAAGAGAGATCCTTGAGAGGTTGCTCCAGAAACTGAGCTTTCCAATTAACCTGAAGTCAAAGGGTGGCTTCTGAGACCACACAATCATCTACTGCTTCACACCAAATTACCACCTGGCAGTTGGCCAGCAAGATCTGACTGAGTTAAAATACCTCCAGACCTAATTTCTGGAGAATTTCTAACTTACTTGTTTGCCCTTCCGCAAGAACTGCTCTGAATTCAGAAAAATAGAAAAATACTGAGAAATTCAAACTATGAACGGACATAGTAGGCCAAAGTATAAGCTCTGAGCAAGCATTTCACTCAGACATTAACCCAGCGTTTCTCTTTCAAACACAAACAATAGACAATAGACAATAGGTGCTGGAGTAGGCCATTCAGCCCTTCGGGCCAGCAGCACCATTCATTATGATCATGGATGATCATCCACAATCAGTATCCTGTACCTGCCTTATCCCCATAACCCTTGATTCCATGATCTTTAAGAGCTCTATCTATCTCTTTCTTGAAAACAGACTTGGTGTACTTTTTAAACATTTTATATCTCTCTTTTAAGTCTAAAAATATGCCTCTTTCAAGTTTGCTGAAGAAGGAAAATGGAAGGGTGAAAAAGAGGCATGAGATAGCTTTAGCTGAGAAGATTAGAACATTACAGGCCTTTCGGCCTTCGATGAAATTAGGGTGGATCCAAACAGATTCTTTAAGTATTTCAATGGAAAAAGAATAACTAGAGAGAAAATAGGACCCCTCAAGGACCAAAGTGGACAGGCATGCATGGAACCTCGGGAGATGGGTGAGATCCTCAATGAATATTTCTCTTCTGTGTTTATCATGGAGAAAGATATGAAGTCTTGGGAACTTGGAGAAGTTAGGGGTGATATCTTGGGGACAGTCCATATCACGGCACAGGAAGTGTGGGAAGTATTCAAATGTATGAAGGTGGATAAATCTCCTGATCTTAATCGGATATATCCAAGAGCCCTGCATGAGGCTAGAGAAGAAATTGCAGGGGCCCTAGCTGATATATTTGCAGCATCATTATCCACGGGTGAGGTCATGGAAGACTGGATGGTAGCAAATGTTGTTCCCTTTTTGAAGAAGGGCTGCAAAGAAAAACCTGGAGAATTATAGACCAGTAAGTGTGACTCCTGTGGTAGGTAAGTTACTTGAGAAGATTCTGAGGGATGAGATATATACACAGAAAGACAGGGTTTGTTGAGGAGTAGTCAGCATGGCTTCATGCATGGGAGATCATGCCTCACAAATTTGTTTGAGTTCTTTGATGAAGTGACCAGGAAGGTTGATGAGGGCAGGGCAGTAGACATAGTCCATATGAATTTCAGTAAGGTCTTTGATAAAGTTCCACATGGTGGGCTGCTCTGGAAGGTTGGATCACATGGAATCCAGGGATGGCTAAAAGATTGGAAACACAATTGGCTTGATGTTAGGAAGCAGAGAGTAATAGTGGAAGGATGCTTGTCGGACTGGAGGCCTGTGACTAGTGGTGTGTCTCAGCTAAAAAAGATGGTACCACTGGCAGTGAGGAAGGTTATCAGAAATTGCAAATGGAGGTTAATATAAATGTGTGCAATGTTGCATTTTGGAAAGTCAAATCAGGGTAGGAATTTCATGGTGAATGGTAGGGCCTTACGGAGTGTAGTGGAACAGAGGAACCAGGTGCACAGTTCTCTGAAAGTGGAGTCACAGGTAGACAGGGCAGTGAAGAAGGCTTTTGGCACACTGGCCTTCATCAGCCAGGGCAGTGAGTACAGAAGTTGGGAAGTTACATTGCAGTTGTACAGGACGTTGGTGAGGCTGCATTTGGAGTATTGTGTTCAATTTTGGTCCCTTGCTATGGGAAGGATGTTATTGAACTGGAAAGAGTGGAGAGGAGATTTACAAAGGTGTTGCCGGGACTCAAGGGACTGAGGTATAGGGAGACATTAGACAAACTAGGCCTTTTTACTTTGGAGCAAAGGAGGCTGAGGGGGAATCTGATAGAAGTGTTTGAGATCATGAGAGGTATTGATAGGGTGAATGCACTCAGTCTTTTTCCCAGCATTGGGGAATCGGAGACTGGAAGGCATCAGCTTAAGTTAAGAGGGGAAAGAAAACATGGGAACCTGAAGGGCAACTTTTTTACACATAGATTGGCATGCATTAGAATGAGCTGCCAGCGGGAGTGGTTGAGGCAAGTAGATTAGCAACATTTAAAAGACATTTGGACAAGTACTTGGAGAAGAAAGGTGCAGGGAAATGGGGTTAGCGCAGATGGGCATTTTGATCAGAATGGACCAATCGTGGCTGAAGGGCCTGTCTCCCTGTTGTAGGACTCTATGACTCAATGATTCTACGTACCCTTTTTCTTTTGATTCACCGAGGCAGATTAGAACAGAAGTAATTGGTTAATTCCCCATACAAAGAAATGAACAGACTTATACATCCAAAATTTATCCACTATATTTGGTGGCCAAAAAATTAAGTAAGGCACTGAACCTGGGGAATAAGCAATGATACCACAAGTACTGCTCATAGATAGGGTGAGTTTAAAATCACTAAAATAGGACATAATCTTCCATATGACATTAAATTTTCTTTGGCATAAATCTTACAAACATATTTTTGCTTTTATTCCTCTAAGCTAAAATCACTAAAAGCTTTTCAATACATTTATATTATAAATTGTCAGATTCCTTTGGGTTCCCATCACAATTCAAATACTCATCTTGTAATCAGATGAATTGAATGCTCGGATTTGTGCACTATGGTACACAACTAAAATTTTATGGACGGTCTAGGCTCAGCTGGTCACATTCTCACAGGCTTACTGATAAATGCAAAGCTTAATACAGAATTGAGTTGTACAGTTTCAATCTCTTTTCTGCACTTGATTTGCCAACTTCAGACAGAGTGGAGGATGGTATGGTGCTTTCCTTGGGCTCTACATTCCTGGGATGAACAGGAAGGGGGAACATCACGCAGGACAATGGTAACCATCCAGAAATCACTACACCCTCTCAGTTCAGTAAGTACACACTTGGTCAATCCCAGCAAGGAGAGGTGAAAGCCTAGTGGTATTACTGCTGGACTACTAATCCAGAGACCCAGATAATGTTCTGGCGACCTAAGTTTGAATCCTGTCACGGCAGATGGTGGAATTGGAATTCAATGAATATCTGGAATTAAGAATCTAATGAAGACCATGAATCCATTGTTGATTGTCAGGAAAATCCCATCTGGTTCACTCATGCCCTTTAAGGAAGGAAACTGCCATCATTACCTTGTCTGGCCTACATGTGATTCCAGACCCACAGCAATGTGGCTGACTCTGAACTGACCTCTGGACGATTAGGAATGGGCAATAAATGCTGCCTGGCCAGTGATGCTCTCATCCCGCGAATGAATAAAGAAAAAACTGCTGTAAGCTTGGCAATAGAAGGTCGACAGCCGTTGTGGCGTGCTAGTTGAGTAAAATTCATAGAAGCATAGAATCCCTACAGTGTGGAAGTGGGCCATTTGGCCCATCGAATCCACATTGACTGTTTGAACAGTTTCTCAGCCAGACCCAGCCTTCCCACATTCTTCATGCAAGCCTGCGTGTTCTATTGCTAATCCACTTTGCCCGCACATCTTTGCACTTATCTGATTTGATTTGATTTACTGTAGTCACATGTGCATATATATATAGTGATAAGTTTTGCTTTGCATGCAGTGCAGGCAGATCGTAACATGTAAAGATCGTAGGGTGATTGAACAGAGTGAGGAATACACAGTTTTGGCTGCAAAGAAAGTGCACAAAAAGAAAGATCAATATTAGATTTGAAATTTGAGAGGTCCATTCAAAAGTCTAATAACAGCAGGGAAGAATCTGTTATTGAACCTGTTGGTACATGTGCTTCTGCGGGAAGAAACTGGAGCATCCGAAGAAAACCCATGCAGACATGGGGAGAGTGTGCAAACTCCACACAGACTGTTGCCCGAGGCTGGAATCGAACCAGGGTCCCTAACCACTGAGCCATCATGCAGTCCCAAAACATTCAGATCCAACATTTTCAGAAACAGGAATAAAAGTCACAAACAGGAATGTTATCTGGTATACCAACATTGCCCCACACTTGACACCTGAACGCCATGGCCAGACACATTATATACCCACACTGTCCCCCAACCCCACTACCACACCATCTCAGCACAGGGACAAAGGCAAAAACTCAATGCTATCATCTCTTTACAGATTTCTAGCTTCTAAGAAAAGAGATTCAAACATCTGGTATATACTGGAAGTGTGGCACAACAAGATTCAGTTTTAAAACATATTTTACAGTTTTAAAACTTTTCCTCTGTAAAATGACTGTAAACACCTTTGATTAAACATCTGTTTTGCTAACTTAAGCCTACTTAGGCTTTAAATAGCAGAGAGAAACTTTCCCTTCCTCATGGAATTACAGAATTTCCACCAAACAGCCCAGAGTTGTTCGGTCCGCCTCCCCCTCTCTCCCTATTTATTCCAGAACCCTCACCCCATCCCCCTCTCTGATGAAGGGTCTAGGCCCGAAACGTCAGCTTTTGTGCTCCTGAGATGCTGCTTGGCCTGCTGTGTTCATCCAGCCTCACATTTTATTATCTTAGCCCAGAGTTGTTCTCAGCTTCCAGTTTGTTTCTAAATTCTGAGAGCTGGGGACATACATGCAATAATGGTAAGAGGGAGAAAGTTCAAAGGACATATGGGGGGACAGGTTTTTACCCAGAAAGTGGTAAGAGTCTGGAATGCGCTGCCTAAGTAGTGGTGGAGAGAGATACAATAGGGGCATTTAAGGGACTTTTAGATAAGCACACAAAGTGGCAAGGAATGGAGGGATACAGACCAAGGGAAGGTGGAAGGAAATAAGTTAATTTGACACATGTTTGACACAATTTCATGGGCCAAAGGGCTTGACTCTGTTCTGTGCTGTTCTATGTTCTAGATACCTCCTTTGCCAAGCAGTATCTTTGAGTGACTGGCTTCAAGAGCTTTCCTTCGTTTTCAAAGACTTGTTTTTAAAATCTGACACCAGCAGTCAAACCTGTTCCAATGCTTCTTGTTCTCCCTTGTCACGCGCAAATGATTCTTCTGAAATCCTCAGGTGGCTGCAGAATCCATCTATTCAGCCGAAAAAAGATAATCTCGTTGTTGTATCTATTTTTCTAACCAACCTGCTCAGTGATGTTATTACACATCTCTGTAATAGATGGGACTTGAACCCAGCATCCCACTCCAGGAGTAGAGATGTTATCACAGCCTCTCAAGAGGGTCCCCTAAATCTGACTTTGATGCTTCACAAATGTTCTTCTCTGCTGACCATATAGAACTTCTCTTCACTCTCAATTTTCACTGGATAGGCCAGGAAATTAATAACCTGTTCTCAAAAGTGTCTTTGTCTGTCCTGCTCCCCACGGCAATGTGAATCACATTAACTTTCTTGCTAGACAAAAATGAAGTTAACAAAACAGAAGTTGCTGGAAAAGCTCAGCAGGTCTGGCAGCATCTGTGAGGGAATAAACAGAGTTAATGTTTTGGGTCCGGTGACCCTTCCTCAGACAAATGGAAGTGCTCTGTTTTCAACAAGCTGACTACAGTCTCAAAAAAAATAACAAATTTGTGACACAGCAAAATAAAACCATTTGTCCCGTTGTGTCTGCACCAACTCTTTAAACAAGCATGTCACTGTCTTCCATTTTTCCATTTTCTCACTGTAACCTCACACCTTCTTCCTTCATTGATAACAGACTGATTCCATTTCAAATGCTTCCATTGAAACTGTCTCCTCACAGGAAAAGCATTCCACACCTTAACCAGAGATAATGGGAACTGCAGATGCTGGAGAATCCAAGACAACAAAATGTGAGGCTGGATGAACACAGCAGGTCAAGCAGCATCTCAGGAGCACAAAAGCTGACATTTCGGGCCTAGACCCTTCATCAGAGAGGGGGATGGGGTGAGGGTTCTGGAATAAATAGGGAGAGAGGGGGAGGTGGACCGAAGATGGAGAGAAAAGAAGATAGGTGGAGAGAGTATTGGTGGGGAGGTAGGGAGGGGATAGGTCAATCCAGGGAAGACGGACAGGTCAAGGAGGCGGGATGAGGTTAGTAGGTAGATGGGGGTGCGGCTTGGGGTGGGAGGAAGGGATGGGTGAGAGGAAGAACAGGTTAGGGAGGCGGAGACAGGTTGGACTGGTTTTGGGATGCAGTGGGAGGAGTGGAAGAGCTGGGCTGGTTGTATGGTGCAGTGGGGGGTGGGGACAAACTGGGCTGGTTTAGGGATGCAGTAGGGGAAGGGGAGATTTTGAAACTGGTGAAGTCCACATTGATACCATTAGGCTGCAGGGTTCCCAGGCGGAATATGAGTTGCTGTTCCTGCAATCTTCGGGTGGCATCATTGTGGCACTGCAGGAGGCCCATAATGGACATGTCATCTAAAGAATGGGAGGGGGAGTGGAAATGGTTTGCGACTGGGAGGTGCAGTAGTTTGTTGCGAACTGAGCGGAGGTTTTTGCTTTTCACATATTAGTTTTGCTTCTTTTGCCAATTACTTTAAACACCGGCCCCTCATTTTGAAGTCTTTGAGAAATGGGAACAATTTCTCCCTATTTCTACTGTCCAGGCTCCCATGATTTTGAACACTTCAATCCATTCTCCTCTCAACCCTCTTTTCTCCAGGAAAAAACAGTCTTAACTCCTCCATGGAGCACATGGGGCATATTAGAGACATGTGGACGGGTACATGGACATAACAAGGTGTGGATGAATACATGGCCTGCTGTGTTCATCCAGCTCCACACCTTGTTATCTCGGATTCTCCAGCATCTGCACTTCCTACTATCTCCGGTACATGGACATGGTTTAGCATGAAGGGTATGATGAACCATGTGGGCGAGTACAGTGGTAAAACATAGCTTGAAGGGTTTGAGGTGGTGAGTGAAGGGGTTTGAGATGTCATGGGATTGCTATCAAGGGTCATCAGGGGTGTTGGGGGTTCATAAGTTATGAGTGAGGACCAAGAGGACCTCTTTCAAAAAAAACTCACACAGTTTGAGGCAGGCCTTCTGTCCAGCCTGCCTTCATGGCTAGAAAATTTTGTGTAAGGTCATCTGGTCCAAATAGAATCATAGACAGAGCCAGCATTCCAAACACAGCCTTCCACCTTCCAAAGCCACTTCTCATGGGTCAGGTTTATGCAGCCAAAAAATGCTACAATTCTGTATTTCTGACCCATGAAACAAAAGATTTAGCCTCAGGGTCTACTCGTGGTAAGGTCAGAGCCTGCTCCCTTCGTCTCAATGTGTAAATTGCAAGGATTATGTCTTCCTATTTTGTGTTTTTTTTAATCAGTCATCTTAAAGGAGAAAAGAACATTTTTAAAATGAGAGTTTAAAAGGGTAGCTGCACGTTTTGACCTGACACCCATTGAAAGCATTGTGTAATCAATGATTTGAACATGTAGAAATTGAAAATTGCAATTGCAAATGGTTTGGAGTCCAGAGGGTTACAGATGCAGCTATTTTTGACAACAAGGAGTTGATTGGTCTATGGACTAATGACCATTTATTGGTGACAGACCTTTTGCCTACCAACAACTATGTGATGCATTCTCAGGTAACTTGGCAACTTGGAACTGGAAAGTATTTAGAGAGAGAGAAGGACGTGTTCAATTCAGGAATGCTCTTTCTGATCTCTGGAGCGAAAACTAACTTCTAACCTGAAAATGGAAACAGTTTATCACTCCTGAAACAGTTGTTATAAGTTGTTTACCTGATAAGTCAGAGACTTGTTGTAAGTGATCTAGTGTCTCATACAAACCAGTGAAGGCATCCAGAGAAAATCAACTGAAACAACATACTGGCCAGTGGAAGAATCATCAAGATTGTCTCAACAACAAAACCTGTGAGCAAATATTACCAATCCATTCTTCGACTTTGCCCAAAATATTTCTTGCCCT